>NC_058412.1:41135840-41331005 GCF_002201575.2 Neomonachus schauinslandi | reverse complement strand
TTCTTTCTTTCTTTCTTTCTTTCTTTCTTTCTTTCTTTCTTTCTTTCATTTTTGGATGTTGTCCTACCATTTCTCATCTTGAGAAAATAGCCCTGCCACTCTCCTTTCTAATTAAATTAATTAGACCTTCTTGGAGTCTTTTTCAGTGTTTCAGCTGCATTTTTAGTAATTCTTTGAATAACTTCCAAGTTTCTTCATTCTAGCACAGATTTTTTTTTTAAGGAGTTAAGTATTCTACCCCTGGATATGGAGAAGAAACCTGACAACAGCCTTCCATTTATAATCAGACAATATTCACAGGCTTTCATTATTGAAAACATTGCTTGTTTCAGATGATGTTCAGAATTTTTCAAAAAGGAAGAGTGGAAAAATTGGGAATAAAACTTTATTAAAAAATATAAGAACAGAAAGTGGTTATTAAAATTTCAGAACTGTGGAGATAAAGTTTGCCGAAAGCTTTTGGGAATTGTAGAGTCTCATTATTCCTATATCATATGCTAAACTTGAAAATACCTAATTCATACCTAGATGAAGATTGCCGGCTAAACTTCGTGTTCTATAATCATGGATTAATAATTTGTGTTTGGAATCCCATTGTGTACCCTAAAATTGCAAGCTGTAAATTTTATGAGAAAGGCTTAATAATCCTATATGATAACTATAGTAGATGCATAAGGCAGAGTAGCAAATGAAGAGATTTGGGCTTCACTGGACAACGAAGAGGGAGAATCAGCCTAAACAGTTTTGAGTGAAGGCATGAAGGGCAACATGACTGACCCTTGAAAATATATATATATATATATATATATATATATATATATATATATATATCAAGGGGACATCAACATACCAATTTTTTCTTTTTTTTTAATTTTAAAGATTTTATTTATTTATTTGTGAGAGAGAGAATGAGAGACAGAAAGCACGAGAGGGAGGAGGGTCAGAGGGAGAAGCAGACTCCCCGCTGAGCAGGGAGCCCGATGCGGGACTCGATCCCGGGACTCCAGGATCATGACCTGAGCCGAAGGCAGTCGCTTAACTGACTGAGCCACCCAGGCGCCCCCCAATTTTTTCTGTATGGTTGTTTTATAGACTAGGTAGATTCATAAAGCTTTGTGAAATAACAAGATATATTTATAAGAATATCTTGAGTAATTTCAATTTCTAGTCATAGAATTTTAATATAAACGATGCTAAAAATTGAAAATACTTTCCAGGGTAAATACTACTTCCCACTACCCACCCTGTTTTTTGTACTACCAATTATCTCCTTATTATGTCTGAGTCTGGCTTTTCTTCCCATTCCTCCCACTATTGAAATGGGTTTTCAGAACTCAATGATATCTCCTTTTTGTCTAAATTTTCTCCATAATTATTCTTCCTTAATTCTTTTCATCATTTGATATGTTGATCAGTCAGCCCCATAATTGTTGAAATTCCCAACTTCCTTTGTTATATTTCTTTTTTTTTAAATGATTTTCTTTATTTATTTGACAGGGACAGACACAGGGAAAGAAGGAACACAAGCAGGGGGAGTGGGAGAGGGAGAAGCAGGCTTCCCTCTGGGCAGGGAGCCTGATGCTGAACTCCATCCCAGGACCCTGGGATCATGACCTGAGCTGAAGGCAGGTGCTTAACTGACTGAGCCACCCAGGCGCCCTGCTTTGTTACATTTCTATAGTACTGCAGTGTGGTTGGGTATTTCCTTTCTCTAAGCGTTCCTTCCATTTCTCATTGGCTTCCATTTGTTCCTGTTCTTTCCAAAACAGTGCATCACTGAGGATTAGTGCCCAGGGACCAGTGCTGTAATCTCATGCTTCTTTTCATTA
Source organism: Neomonachus schauinslandi (assembly GCF_002201575.2). Taxonomy (NCBI): domain Eukaryota; kingdom Metazoa; phylum Chordata; class Mammalia; order Carnivora; family Phocidae; genus Neomonachus; species Neomonachus schauinslandi. The sequence goes on along the minus strand of NC_058412.1, from coordinate 41,329,176 downwards.
TTCTTGCTTCAAACATCCATGGTTCCAAAATTCATTTTCATTTGAGTTACGCTTAAATTTCTTATTATGGCTCTGCACTTCTATTGTTCTAATTATGAGTAACCACTTACACTTTATATCTTCAACATACGTGGCATGTGGTTATCTGTTATGCAACTTAACTAAAACTGAGCAGTAACCATTTTCCTCTTAAATCCCCTTCCTACTGATTTAAAATTATTTCTTTGTTAATGGTTATCCAGACTTCAAATTATGTATCTATGTCTGCCTGTTTACTGATAGTAAGTCCTAAAATTTAATCGCAAGCCCTTGATGTGATTTCTCATATCAGCAGCAATTACCGCACGCTTATTTTACTACCTAATGTCAAATGTTGTAAAATATTCTTACTACCCTATGCCATACTATAACTGCTTTATTCCTAATGCTTCAACATACCCTTTTACCAAAGATAAAAAAATGCTTAAAGTAAGATTCAAAAGTCTTCCATGGTAAGATCCTAGCCAGTCTTTCTAAATATTCTCTGTATTAATCTATTTCATCTATAGCTGTTAAGTATATGTGTATATTTACTTATTTCTTAATTGCAAGCGACATGCATTGATTCATGTTGTCATGTTGATATCCTCATTATAAAAAATATCCAAATGTTTTACAGAACATTTATTATTTACACAGATAATAAGTTTCTCTTCACATTGGAGAAAGCAGGTAGACATCATCTTAATCAAATGATTCAATTCAACATCACCTATAATGAATAAAAATGACATCATGTGCATCCTGATATAAGTCAACTGAGAAGAAAAAAGCATTATCTATGTAATATCTTTATCAAAGCGTTCAGCCTGAATCTAATCATGAGGAAAACACAGAGAAATTCAAATTGAGGGACTTCTATTAACCAATCAGCTTGATCTCTGAAAATGTCAATGTGATAAAAAAAAAAAAACTGGAAAAAATAAAAAGAAATAATAATAACTAAAAATAGGGCAAATCTCCTAGATTAATAAATACAAAAGGGATATGACAACTAAATGAAATAATTAATTAATTTGATCCTGGATTAAAAAATGGCTATGAAGAACTTTAGTCAGATTAGTCTTTGTTTGACTTATTTCACTTAGCATAATATCCTCTAGGTCCATCATGTTGTCACAAATGGTAAGATTTCATTTTTTATGGCTGAGTAGTATTCAATTGTGTATGTGTGTATGCCACATCTGCTTTATCTATTCATCTATGGGTGGACACTTGAGTTGCTTCTGTTTCTTGGTTTTTGTAAATAATGCTGCAGTAAACACAGGGGTGCATATATCTTTTCAAATTAGTGTGTTTATATTTTCTTTTTTTTTAAGATTTTATTTATTTATTTGAGAGAGAGAGAGAGAGAGAGCACAAGCAGGGAGAGCAGCAGAGGGAGCAGCAGAGGGAGAGGGAGAAGCTGGCTTCCCGCTGAGCAGGGAGCCTGATGTGGGGCTCGATCCCAGGACCCTGGGATCATGACCTGAACTGAAGGCAGACGCTTAATGACTGAGCCACCCAGGCGCCCTGTGTTTTCATTTTCTTTGAATAGATTCCCAGTACTGGAATTACTGGATTGTATGGTATTTCTATTTTTAATTTTTGAGGAAACTTCATACTATTTTCCACAGTGGTTATATCAGTTTATAGTACCACCAACAATGCACAAAGTTTCCCTTTTTCTCCCCATCCCCCTTAACGCTTGTTATTCCTTATCTTTTTGATACTAGCCATTTCGACCAGTGGTAGGTGATAGCTCATTATGGTTTTGATTTCACTTATATGTGGAATCTAAAAAACAAAACAAATCAACAAACAAAAAAAGGCTTTAATTTTTTATTTTATTTAATTTTTTAAGGATTTTATTTGTTTATTTGAGAGAGAGAGAGAACACGAGCAGGGGGTAGGGGCAGAGGGAGAAGCAGACTCCCCACTGAGCAGGGAGCCCCACATGGATCTCCATCCCAGGACCCTGGGATCATGACCTGAGCCAGAGGCAGACGCTTAACCAACTGAGCCACCAGGTGCCCCCCCCGAAAGACTTGTTTTAATTATGATTTTTTATTGAAGTATATTAAGCATACAGTGTTATTAGTTTCAAGTGTATAAACAGACTCTTAAATACAGAGAACAAACTAGCAGTTGCCAGAGAGGAGATGGGTGGGAGGATGGGTGAAATAGGTGAAAGGGTTTAAGAAGTACAAACTTCCTCTTACGAAATAAATAAGTCATGGTGATGAAAAGTGTAGGGGATATAGTCAATAATACTGCAGTAACATGGTGTGGTGATAGATGGTGACTGCACTTACTGTGGTGCACACTGAGTAGTGCATAGAATTATCAAATCGCCATGTTGTATAGCTGAAACCAATATAACATTGTGTATCAACTATACTTCAAGGAAGAAAATAGAAATAGCCAAATTATAGATGGGGAGAAGGTGGGGGGAAGGAAGGGAGGAAAGAAGGAAAGAAAGAAGAAAGGAATAAGGAAAGGAGACAGAAGAAAAAAAACTTCATTGAAGAAATTTATGTAACTTAAATGTGGCTACAAATTTATTCAGGGAAGTAAATTTTTTCTCAGAGTCTCTTCCATGGAAGCCCTCAGTGTAGTTCATCTCGACCATCATGCTTTAAACTATAATTTTTTTGTAGCATTTTACTGTGTCTTAGTGATTCTTCCAATTGGATAATCTTTCTTAGTAACTGCTATTTTTAGTAGGTGGTATCAATCCAGAAATAAGGATTTATATTCTGTAACTATAAAAAGCTAGATGTGACATGGCAATGAGCTTTACCCCTTCCCAAGAACACACGCGTTTTTGACTCCTAGCAAAAAGCCTCCACGTATGGTAGTAGCAGAGCATTTTATACTTGCCAAAGAACTTTCATATGTTATCTTATTTCATCCTGGCTACAGATCTATGAATTTGGCAGGACAGGACTTATTATCATTATCCTACATAGAGTAAGAATGGAATCCATAGCTTTTATAAATATTACTTTTCTTTTATAACTATCGCATTAAAAACTAAATCAGAGCTATAAAAATTCAATAATATAGAATTATATAATGTAGAAAAATTTAAAATCCACTTGAAGGATAACCCTCACTTGAAGATAACCATGCTTAAATGAATTTTTACTCAATAATTTTAGTAAATTTACTGACATTATTAATGTTTCTTCTTTTATTTTTTTAAACAAAATTTTGGTTATATTACGAACATTAGATTTCATTGTTTTCTTTTTCTCATAGAAATGTATCCTGGGTATCTTCTCATGTCAGGACATACAGAGCTAAAATTCTTTTTAATTATGAGTCGAATATTCCGTATGGATGGGTATTTCAGTTTTCATTGGTTAGCTAAGATGGACTATATAGTTGAAATGGGCATTTGTATAAATCTCTTCAAATTTATGAGAATATTTCTGTGGACACATTTTTAGGAAAGGTTTTGTTAAATCTGAGGTTACAGATATATATTATTTCACTTTCTTCATCATGTATGTACGTATACTTGATTGTCATTAAGAAAGTGTTTTATTGGTTATATTTCCACCGATGGCATAAAAAGGTGCTTATTTCCCTCACAAATTCACTAATCCTGGATTTTTTTTTTTTTTGTTTAACTTTGGTAAACTTCCTGGTAAAAATAACACCATGTTGTTGGTTTAATTTGATTTTTCTTGAATATAAGTTTTGATTGATCTTTGAATAACTTCCTATTTCTGGAGTGAAAGAAAGTCATACAAAGGAAGTAATAGTCCTATCCAAGCTCTGACATTGACTGAGTTAATTGTGGTTGGTGGCAGTGTGTCTGTCCTGTCAGTAATAATATTCATGGTCTCGTTTACAGTTCTTCACCACAGCAAATGATTTGAAGACTATAAAGGTATAAGTGTAAATTTTATTTTTTTCTTGTTTGAGGTATAATAAAAATTCATTTAGAGAGTACTGTATGGTGATTTGATATACATTGCAAAAGGATTCCCAACCATCAAGTTATTTAAAACATCTTTTTTTTTTTTTTTTTGGTGAGACATTTAAGTTTTCTCTTAGCAATTCTCAATTATACAATAATAATACAGTATTATCAATTAGAGTCATCATGTTATACTTTAGAACTTCAGACCTTATTTATATTATAACTGTAAGTTTGTACCCGTTTACCAGCTTCTTCCCATTTCCCTCACCTCTCAGTGTCTGGAAATCACCATTCTACTCTCTGAGTTGTCTGTTCAGCTTTCTGTATTTATTGCATTTTATGTATAATTAGTACTATGTAGTATTTGTCTTTGTCTGGCTTATATCACTTAGAATATTGTCCTCCAAGTTAATCCTTGTAGTTGCAAATGCCAGAATTTCCTTCATTTTAAGGCTGAATATATATGTGTGGGTGTATCTTTCTTCTTTATTCATTCATCTGTACATGGCCTCTTAGGTTGTTTTCATATCTTGACTATTGTGACTAATGCATCAGTCAGCATGGGAGCACCTTTGGGTACAAGTGCCATATCTGTTCTTAGTGGCTACCCAGTAGTTGAGGATGTACGAATACCCGTTTACATCTCAAAGGGGAGGATTGTGGTCAGTACCTAGATGCATACTGATTAGATGCGGGATTCTTAGGCTTTAAAAACTGCTTCTTAGTTTGCTATAGTCCTGTGGGACTTGTGAATGTAAACCGCGGACTGTCACAGCTGTGTGATTCAGGGACCATGCTTTGGGTGGCAACCATAAAAATTGGAGTGCTAGGTATGTGGGCAGGCTCCTTCCAGGGAAATGCTGTCAGCTTGGCTTTACTGTAGTGAGCTGGAGGGGAGAGGTGCCAGAAGTGCCCACCAGCTTCCCCGGGCTCCAGTGAGGTTTACAACCAGTCCCTAAATGCATGTTCATTAGAAGCAAGTATGCAGTCAAAATCCTTCAGTGGAAAGACTTGGGGATGGGTGTTTTTCCCTGCTCCCTCTGTGCCGATCATGGGGGATAGTCATAGTCAGTGCTCATGTTCCCATTTAAGAACTGCTTCTTTGTTTGCTCTAGTCCTGTGGGACTTGTCCTCTTGGCTTTTAGAGCTAGGTGTTTAGGGTGCTTGTCCCTTGAGTGGCCTTAAAAGTTGGGCTGCTAGATGTGCAATCCAAACCCTTTGCTCCTCAGGGAGAAAACAGAACTTGTAGGCTTTCCCCCAATTGTATGGCACTGTGTCCGGTAGAGTTTATGTGAAAGTGGGTCTCAGCCTTTCCTGCTTGTTTTGATGTAGTTATTTTCTCATTCACTCAGTCCATAGAAGTCCCTCAGCTAGTTTCTGGATATATCTGGGAAGGAATTGCTCCACGTGCATGTGTACATTTGGTGCATTTGTGGGAGCAGGGAAGTTCAGGAGCCTCCTGTGTCACCATCCAGGTCCCTCCTCTCTCTGAAGAGTAAACTCTGTATAGGTTACTCCCCTATATACAAGACATTCATATTTTTACAATTAATTATACAGTAGAGTCCTAACAACTTAGTTGGCTTTACAGGGCCCTCTCTTACCTTTCCCTGACCCAGCTTTACAACTTCCCTCATTTTCTAATACTCTCTGCTCAGGTAAACTGGAACTGTTGTCACTCCTTCAGTTCCCCGTGATTCTGCACACATACTTCCCCAATTCCCATTCAGAAAATATCACTACCACCTTCAAGGTGCCCTTCACATACTACCTATTCTGTGAAGCCTTCCCTGATAATACCGTTGGAATGGCACTCTCTTCCAGGTTTCAGTAACATGTTGTACTTTCTGAACGATGGTTCTGAATATATCATGGTCTTGTTTTATCAGATAAGTGGATTTGCATGATGATCCTCCACATACTAGATATTAATTTTGAAACAGTAACTGAAACACCATATGCTTTCTTTCCTTTATTTGTAAAATGGAGATGATGATACCTCAGAATACATAGAATTGTTGGGAACATTGAGTTTCTATATGTAAAATATTTCTCACTACACCTGCAACATACTAAGCAATCAGTAAGTGATAGCTATAATCATTTATTCAAATTATTGTCCCCACCATGTGTAGCTAAAGAAAAGACATACCTTTACTTAGTGTTTCAATTATATTTAAGAGGATATTTTCTTTCTTTTTTTTTTTTTTTTTAAGATTTTATTTATTTATTTGACAGAGAGAGACACAGCAAGAGAGGGAACACAAGCAGGGGAAGTGGGAGAGGAAGAAGCAGGCTTCCCGCCAAGCAGGCAGCCCGGTAGGGCTCCATCCCAGGACCCTGGGACCATGACCTGAGCCAAAGGCAGACACTTAATGACTGAGCCACCCAGGCACTCTGAGGATATTTTCTTCTAGGGTGTAAGCTCCTGAAGTATAGAAACGGTTTCTTAAGCTTCTTTGCACTCCTGAAATAACCAAATGTCTTCCACAGAGTAGATAATATTTATTTACTGAATGAATAAATGATATGAACAAATAACTCATTTAAGTTGCTGTTGTTTCTGTACACTGTACATGATGTTGCTATGCAGAACAGAACTAATTGGTAAATGGATTTCCATTATAGTCTTGTCAAAGCTACAGGATTAGCACTTTTCCCAGCTATGCAAATAGGCAAATATCTGTTTTAATTAAGGCTGTTGGAAAAAAATATTTCTTTCCCCCAAATGATCTCCTGACAAAATGTGATGACATGTATATATATATATGTGTATATATAACATACATGCATACCTATACATGTATATGTGTATATGTATGTATACATATATATGCATGTATATTATGCATACTGTGTATAAAAGATACAGTTATGTTTCAGTGAGGCAGATTTACCCTGTGTTTTAAGTATCTGAAAGCAGATCTTTTTCCTAAAGCTGGACTTGGTAGATAGTAGGAAAAGGAGTATCAGCACGTTTGAAGGAGATTGAGAGATACACCTTTTACCAGATGAAGGGAAGACAGAGAAAGATAACTTTTTTTTTGCCCTAGAACAGGTCTTTCCTGGATCCCTAGAACATCATAAATGAGCTTAAGCAATGCGTAAAAATGTATATCATGAGTGAGGATATTGGGGAAGAGATCCCTGGCTTAAAGAATATTCAAATACGCCTTTATCACTGTTATCCAATACAGATTTCTGTGATACTAGAACTGTTATCTGTTCGCACTGTCCAGTATGGCAGCCCTAGCCACATGAGACTACTGAGCACTTAAAATTTTGTTTGTGCAGTTCAGAAATTTAAACTTTAATTAAATTTTCATTAATTCCAGTTCAGATAACCACATATGGCTACTGACTACTTATTGGACAGCACAGGTCTATATTATCCTTAAATCTTCAGTGCTGTACAAAAAGCAGTAATTTCTTTCACAGGCTTCCCCAGGTTTGGCACCCTTTGACTTTCTCAACAAAATTTAGGAACTTTCAGCATCCCCTCATTTATCTTAAGTATCCTCTCTGTTCATTAGAGTAATTTCAGAGTCCAATTTCAGTAGCCGATCTGTCAATGAGCAATGTACACACACTTCCTGCATCTGAAGTGTTATTATAATTAACTCAAGAGAAGTTTGTCATAAATACAAGGGTTTTTTGGGTGTGCCTGGGTGTCTCAGTCGGTTAAGTGTCCAACTCGTGATTTCAGCTCAGGTCATGATACTTGGGGTCATGAGATTGAGCCCTGTGTCAGGCTCCATGCTTAGTGGGGAGTCTGCTTGAGATTCTCTCCCTCTCCCTCTTGCTTTGCCCCTCCCCCTGCTCTCCTTCTCTCACTCTCAAATAAATCTTTAAAAAAAAATAAATATTGGCCAATGGAACAGAATAGAGAGCCCCGATATGGACCCTCAACTCTATGGTCAAATAATCTTCGACAAAGCAGGAAAAAATATGCAATGGATTTCCCGAAGAGACAGTCTCTTCAATAAATGGTGCTGGGAAAATTGGACAGCCACATGCAGAAGAATGAAACTTGACCATTCTCTAACACCCTACACAAAGATAAACTCAAAATGGATGAAAGACCTCAATGTGAGACAGGAATCCATCAAAATCCTGGAGGAGAACATAGGTAGTAACCTCTTCGACCTCGGCCACAGCAACTTCTTTCAAGATACATCTCCAAAGGCTAGTGAAACAAAAGCAAAAAATGAACTTTTGGGACTTCATCAAGATAAAAAGCTTCTGCACAGCAAAGGAAACAGTCAACAAAACAAAGAAGCAACCCACAGAATGGGGGAAGATATTTGCAAATGACACTACAGATAAAGGGCTGGTATCCAAGATCTATAAAGAACTTCTCAAACTCAACACCCAAAAAACAAATAATCGAGTCAAAAAATGGGCAGAAGATAGGAACAGACACTTCTCTGAAGGTGACATACAAATGGCTAACAGACACATGAAAAAATGTTCATCATCATTAGCCATCAGGGAAATCCAAATCAAAACCACACTGAGATAACACCTTACACCAGTTAGAATGGCAAAAATTGACAAGGCAAGAAACAACAATTGTTGGAGAGGTGGAGAAAGGGGAACCCATATCTTACACTGTCGGTGGGAATGCAAGTTAGTACAGCCACTTTGGAAAACAGTGTGGAGGTGCCTCAAAAAATTAAATACGGAGCTACCCTGTGACCCAGCAATTGCTCTCCTGGGTATTTACCCCAACGACACAGATGTAGTGAAAAGAAGGGCCATATACACCCCAATGTTCATAGCAGCAATGTCCAAAATAGCCCAACTGTGGAAAGAGCCAAGATGCCCTTCCACAGATGAATGGATAAAGAAGATGGGGTCCATATATACAATGGAATATTACTCAGCCATCAGAAAGGATGAATACCCAACTTTTACATCAACATGGATGGGACTGGAGGGGATTATGCTAAGTGAAACTAGTCAAGCAGAGAAAGTCAATTATCATATGGTTTCACTTATTTGTGGAACATAAGGAATAACATGGAAGACATTAGGAGAAGGAAGGGAAAAATGAAGGGGGGGAAATTGGAGGGAGAGATGAACCATGAGAGACTATGGACTCTGAGACAAACAATCTGAGGGTTTTAGAGGGGATGGGTTAGCCTGGTGATGGGTATTAAGGAGAGCATGTACTGCATGGAGCACTGGGTGTTATATGAAAACAATGAATCGTGGATCACTACATCAAAAACTAATGATGTATGGTGACTAACATAACAACAAAATAAAATAAATAAATACATGATGTTTTGTATTGATTTGTATTGATTTGTACATGATAAATAAATGATGTTTTGTTTCAAGGCACTCAAATTATTCTTTTTGAGGCAAAAATGCACACATGCAAGAACTTTTATAAAGAAATATCAATGCTTGTCAATTTAATACAAACTTAAGTCCAGCCTAATTTATCATAGATGAAAGCCTTCTAGCAAGGAAAAAAAAATCTCCTTACTGTTACGAATTTTTGGTTAATAGTTTTCCATGCTAGACACTGGATTGAAAAAAATTCTTGAGTATCCTTAGAAATTCCAGTTCAAAACTCTAAGAAGAGAATACAGTTTTAAAATCCATTCTGAGTTATTTAATGTCACTAAGAGGTCATACAGTGAAAACGATCATCAAAGTTGAAAGGCCTAATTTCTAAATAAGAGAAAATTATACACATTGAGAAAAATCATGGACTTTTACATTGGTTATGTAGTCCATCATATATATACATACATATATATATATGTATATATATATGTATGTATATGTATATTTTAAGATTTGTTTATTTATTTTAGAAAGAGAGAAAGAGTGAGAGGTGGGGAGGCTCAGAGGTGGAGGAAGAGAGAGTCTCAAGCAGACTTCCCGCTGGGTGCAGAGCCTGTTGCTGGGCTCGACCTCGTGAACCCGAGATCATGACCTGAGTGGAAACCAAGATCTGATGCTTAACCAACTGAGCCACCCAAGTGTGCCATATGTATTTTTTTCTTCTGGCTTCTGCCTCTGGATAGAAAAAAAAAAATGATAACAATTTCTTGACATTAGAGAGGTGGAGATGCTGAAAATTTTAATTTTTCCTTGGTTTTAACACAATATAATTAAAGGAAATTCTCTTTAAGGATATGAAGAGCAAGGTTTGTAACCCCAAGTGAAGTCAGATTGTCACCTAAATTTAAAGGAGAAGTTCCAGTGCTGGAGACAGTTGGAAGCAGCGGACCAGCTGAAGTGTAGGCTGACATACTCAATGATCTGGGTCAGTTACTTTAGGAGGAATAAACTATTTAGCACACAAAAAGAGGCACATGCCTTGAAATTCTATAGAATCAGGCAGGACCACCTAATATTAATGTTACTGGCATGTATTATTGATTATTTTAAAGCACTTTATAGATTTTAAAATCCTTCTGTTTTAAGTCTTGATTCATGATGTCAATATATAACAGGAAGCACAAGGTACATTCACTTTTATTTTGGTGGCAAGTAAATGAGGAAACATTTAGGGCAAGATACTCAAAGAAGAAAATAGCTCATTTTACTCACCTATATTTTTTTAAATATCAACTTTTCTACTGGATCAGTTGAGTAATATTTAAATGGAAAACCATCTGAACAAGGTTTTAGGACATGCATATATTACACTAAAATTATGCATTGTGGTTTTGTGGTGATAGTCTTGTCTGTATAGAAAATCACATAAACTTAATAATGTTAAAATCCTCTACTTCTTTTGTTTTATAATTTGTATTCTCATAGCATCATATATAGAATAACTGAATAATAAAAATGCTATTATTGGATGCATAATATATGTTTCATCTGGTGTTTGAAATGCCAGTGAGTCTGTTTTATCCATTTCATTCATTGCAAGTCAGAAAATGCATGGATGAGTCTATACCTGTGAATCTTAGGAAATCTTACGAATTTTAGAATTTTGTTTAGGTTGGATTTATAACCTTGCCTTGGGCCTTCATTTCATATCATGATGGTATCTGACCTCTTCTATTTGGTGACCAGGAAGTATGTGGTAATTTTCTACCCAGCTGCTAAAGCTATTATACATTTCAGAGAAGATTTCTGTAAAGCATACTCCATATGGCAGTTGATAATCTTGCAGCCCAACATAGTGGACAATTCACACTAATAGTCACAGACTGATTTTCCCCGAGGAGTCATTCAACATGGCCATCTGAAATCATCCTATTTTTAATCTATTTTGAAAATCAAAGATCCCACCATTTCTGAATTTCTTAAGGTCATTGGTCTACTTTATGTTTCCTGTGATAGATCGTCTAATCTAGCTTGGAGGTGGAAGATGCAGTTAAGAAAGCAGAGTGAAGAAAATAATTTTGAGATGCAACACTTTCAGCTTTAAAGGCTATTAATGACTAAAGGATGCAACAACAACGAAGTATTTCTCTCATCCTTGCAGGGACTACAGGTTGCTAACAGCATGCACAATAACGTGGCTCTCTGGGTTTATGTTAAAAGTATTTTTGTATCGGGGCACCCCGGGTGGCTCAGTTGGTTAAGCAACTGCCTTTGGCTCAGGTCATGATCCTGGAGTCCCGGGATGGAGTCCCACATCGGGCTCCCTGCTCCGCAGGGAGTCTGCTTCTCCCTCTGACCCTCCTCCGTCTCATGTGCTCTCTCTGTCTCTCTCAAATAAATAAATAAATGAATAAAATCTTTAAAAAAAAAGTATTTTTGTATCTTTTTCTCATTCCTAATAAGTGTCTTCAGGAAAACTTCTTTAGCAAGGGAAATTGCCACGTGTGCATGTGTACATGTGTGTGTGTTTAAAGCATTTAATATTTTTGTTTGATACAAAAGATTTTTTTTTAATTTAAAGAATTTTAAAAGTAATCTCTACACCCATTGTGGGGCTCGATCTCACAACCCTGAGATCAAGAGTTTCATGCTCCACCGACTGAGCCAGCCAGGCACCCCAATACTGTGTTCTTCCTGTCAATTTCACGAGTTTATTTTCTATATTTTAAATTAAAAAATTCTCCATGTTTTGAATAAAAAATAGGAAAAAATCCAAAGCCAGGAGAAAAATTACACCTTTGGCTTCCCACGCACCCTTGTGGTGTTTGAAATTTCTCTTCAGCATTTCAGTCAATACTTCCAAAAACCACTGTGGCTTATATCTCTTGACAGTGCACTCACTACCTTCCAGGTTTGCAGAGCATATTCCATCTTTGAACACGTGAAGGTTTTGGAAAGTTCTTTTTACATTAAACTGAAACATTTTTCACTTTAACTTGTATGTATTAGTCTTGGTACTATTGTCTGAGACCACATGAAAGAAGTCTGAATCCCTTTTCCTTATGACTTTTCTCTTTCCAAACCTTTCAAATATTCGATGTTTGCAAGCATGTGCCCTTACAAATCTTCTGCCCAACCCCAATACAATTTCAAATATTTTATAAAAGTCATGATTTTTAGTTTTCTCACCATGCTTTTGTTCATATATGTCAGGGCATTTATTGTATTCTACTCCAGGAAAATAAAGTATAAACAGAGTTTCTGAGAGTGGAGGGGATGAAAGATCATTCTGCTTCTCCTGCTTTTACAAACATTTATGTGTTCTTCCCTTCTCCCATGGAGATTGGAGTGGGTATTTATTGAATCCTTCCAATTGCTCCCTCCCATTCATTTATTGGCTTCTTTTCAAAGAAGGGTTGATACTGTCAAAGAGAAATTGTATTGGACCATTACACAGGGATGAAGACTATTGCAAAATTGGAGGGAGATTGAACTAAACTCCACTGAAATAAAAGGCAGGGACATTTTTAGGCACTGAACTAAGCTAGTGGGAAAATTTTCCAGGACATTAAGGGGGAAATTGATCAATGTGATTATGACATCTGTGTTTGCTGATTGAAGCTTATCAAAGTTAGGTTCCTAACTATCCTCTCACAGAGACTGGGGAGAGGATAGGGTTTTTGTCATTCTTGATGATTACATTTCAAAGGTGTGATTCTCAGGTTGTTGAGCAGGACATTCCTAGGTTGTAAAACAGGCAAGAGTCTGGGAGAAAATTTGCATCTTAAGGGGCAGAGAAAGAATTTATAATCCCATGTAAAATGTTTTAAGAAAAAGAAGGCCAAGGGTTTATAGTCAGGAAGAAACCTGTCCTAAAGTTCAGTCAAGCTGAAGGTAACATTAAGGCTGGTTTGGGCAATACTTACTTTTGGTTGCTGAAAAACTGGCTTTCATTGGACATCTTTAATAAGGAAAGGCATATTATGTTAAGAAAGCACTAACTGCTTTCTCTCTCTTGCATTTCCTTATACCAAAGACCGTTCCTAGAAGTCAAACCTTTTGTACTACAGGAAGCTAGATGAATGTGTTGCAATAGTTGCCTGAAAGTTCATATTTCTTTTAAGTGGGTCAAAATATGTAGAAAATAGAGGGAAGCTCAGGATGTAAAGTAACACATTTTTCTGCAATCTACCTTACTCAAGATCCTTTACTTGGGCAGTTACTGGATCTCATTTAATAAAAGCAGCACCTTGATATCCTTTTCTCTGTGATTACCCTATGGGCATTTTTTTTTCTCGGTCAGAACCCAGAGAGACTGAGAAATAATGATTGTGACCCTAACATATCAAGTGAAACAGAGTGAGCAGAAACTCGAGGAGTTTTTAAATACGTGAAGAGAATGATGAAATAGATGAGGAACTTGACATTGCCAATGTCTTGGAAGAAACTATTGTCAGGAGAAAAGATGCCCCTCATGAACACAGGGCACTGAACAGTGTTGGGTTGTAATGAAAAAATAACTATGGAAACTGGCACAGGAAACACTATAGATTGACAAAAACTGAGAGGAGAAAAGTGAAGGAGAGAAAAGAAAATGCATGCCCAAAATGTGAAATAGAGGTCTAAACTGATACATGGCAAGACAGTAAGTGTCATGCTGAAGAAAAATGATGAGTTTAGGGTATCAAACCCATAGTTGCCATATAAGCTCAGGGCAAGGAATCTGGAAATCCAAACAGGAATCAGGGAACTGAATAATCATTTGATTTTGGTAAAATTTATTTGACATCCAGTAGAAGACCATTTCCCACTCCTCTCTTCATAATGAATGATCTGATCAACTCGAAGCAGAAGCAAGGAGTGGTAATACCATTTGAAGTTTAGAAACTAACACTGACCATAAAACCATAGAGGAGGATAGCCTTTTTTCCCCCTCAATAATTTATCTCTATGAATGTAGCCTGAGAATAGCGTTATATTTTGCTTGCCATGGCCAACCTCATGGTTTAGCTCTAAAATAGTTAAGTCCTAAGTACTTATTTCTCAATATGAAAATCTCTGCCTCACCTTAACATAGCATAATATTAGAGCTGGAAAGAGGCTTAGAGTTAATCTGTTAAAAGCAACTTATTTTAGAGATGAATCCAGGTAATTTAATTCAGTATGTGGACTAGCTGTCTAAAAGTCCCGAGAGATACAACATACACAGTAGGCACGTCAATGCTTGTTGACTAGGGTTAGCATTTCTCCAGTAGGCTTTAAGAATGCAAAGCCAGGGTCTGTAGTGAATATGAAAAAGCAAAGGAAACAGGAGGGCATACCTGTGGGATCTTTGAAGAATATGTTTCCTTCACTTTAGACTGATTAAATCACTAGGGTGGGTGGTGACCTTTTATTAGAGTGCCTGCTACTTATATGAGGAAGTTCAAAATCAGCATATGACTGAGCTTTGATAGGAAATGTTCTGATCAAAACAAAACAAAATGTAAAAAGTGAAAAAGCAGATTAATATTGGAGATGCACATCACAAGTCACTTTAAAATACATTTAACTTACTCAAGCAGCAAAACACAATTTTCAATTGGAAACTATTTGATACAAGTAACTGAGATACTGCTGTGCCTATAATACAAGATTTTGAACAGATCTGTATATCTTTGGTGATTTCTTTTCTGATTCCTTTGCGTATACATTATGCATTTGAATTAATACTTGAATAATGGATGCTTGTCTGAAGTAACTTACCTGTCAAAGCTATGACACTGGAATGGAAATTATTTATTATGGGACTCCAGCCTTGGATTGATTTTATATGATAAAATTGAATGGCAATTGCATCATATTTTAAGTCCAGAAATTCAAAAGCATATTACAGGTCCTTTAGATTTTGTTTGGTGAAAACTGGGGATAGAAACATCTGTTATAGTTCCCCCTAGAAATTTTCTAATGAATAAAATTAATGAATGTCTTTATGAATATTTTGTAAAAACTGTAAATTGTTATACAGACATTGATTTGATCACTTATTATTTGCAATATGCAGTACTCAGAACTAGGTATGAAATACAGAGATATAATCTCTGCCCTTAAGAAACTTAAATTAAAAAAAAGAAACTTGTATTGCATATTGGAGATATTAAATAAAATTACAATTATAATATAATTTGTGCTATGATGGAGCTTCAAAGAGGGGCAGCTCAGTGGAATTTTTAAGGCTCTAGAAATTTTGCTAGAAGTGGTGATTGGATTTAGGGACAGGATACATGAAGATATTATTAGCAAGGTGAAAAAAAGAACAACTCTCTGTAAAGAAGGGCAATAAAAGAGAAGGGCACACCAGAGTTGAAAACAAAAGGGAGCTTTCTATGTCAGCTTAAGAGTTTGGGTTTGATTCTGAGTGGTACAGGGACTGAAATACTTAAATGGGATGTGTTCTACGTGGATTTACATTTTTGAAAGTTTGTTCTTGCTACAGTACAGTAAAGACTAGTAGCAAAGAGACTTGTGGAAAATGACTTCCTCAATGCAAAACAAGCTCATGGTTCCAGTGGTTTCTTAGTAATATATTCCACATTCCTTGATGAATAAATGAATGAGTAAATCTGCACTTAACTGAGTAACTCAAGTATTAGAACTGGCGCTAGTGTCACAAAGAGCCTAGCATATCTTCCCTAAACTATTTCCACTACTTATTGAAGAGGGTAGGAAGAAAATGTCTTGTCAGCATAAGCAAGAGAATGAGTACGAGAGTTTATTGGGTAGGAAATCCTTGAGAAAGGCAAATAAAACATAGATTTAGCTGACTAATTTTTGTTACTGATTTTAGCTCTCTTCAAGCAATGCCTTTGTGTGGATGGGTAAAGTTCATTTAAAACGATTAGGAAGGCTCTACTATGGTCACTTAGCTGTTGGTTCGTCTATTTTTTGTCCACCAATTTAAATTACAAAGCCGTTTGAAAATGGAGCAAAGAGAGAAATTTACCAATGTATTAATGTTGAGAAGAAATTATTTCTATAGCACTGTGTAAAATACTGGATAATGTGGTGTCTGTGCATGTATGTGGGTATATTTTATTATGTGAGGGAGAGTTCTTTAGTAGATGATACTTCGTTACTTTTGTAGAAAGTGAGTGTGTTCAGTTGTACCTTTCAAAACTAGGTGTTGCCTTTCATTCTTGGATTTATGTCATTAGGCTTCCAGGTTTGAATGGCTGATAAATGAGCTTATTTTCAGTTTTCTTCATAAAATGCACCTGATACATATGATTTCTATGTCCAGTTTACCTTTTGGATAATTAAAAAGAAATTGACATTCATGTTAGAAAATATATCCCCTGCAACTATTAATCTTCCTGAAAACAAATACTACTACTAAGTTGCACTTATTAATTATGATCTTATTAAATTTTCTCAACACTCACTAAGTTAGAATTTCTTAGTATTCCGTTTTATAGATGAAGAAACTGAGACTTAAAGAAGTTATGTGACTTGCTTAAGCCTACACAGCTAATAAAAAACAGAGGTGGGAATTGAACCTGGAGAGTCTGATTTCAGATCTTCTCTAACCTGTGGGAATTGGAGCTCAGATATTTTCCAAGCCATTCATGCTTTTAGCAGACATTTATATATTGGCTATTTTGTGCCAGGCACTGTATTAAGTACCAATAATTCAAGTTCTTTCCCATAAGGAGCCTCATGGTCTAGTAGAAAAATCAAACAAGTAAAGAGGTTATAATAAATAATAAGTGCAGCTAAGTACATTGTAGCCCGAGGACGCAAAGTCCAAAAAAGATTCCCTAATGTTTATTTATCACAGAATTTAGAAAGAACTCTGAGAAGGAAGAAGGACATATGGAATTTTTTTTTTAAGGCAGAGGAAGCAAAACAAACAAACATGAGAAACACTATGTATATTGAGGAATGAAAATAATTCACTTAGATTAAAACAAAAATTACAATTCAGGAAGTGATAAGTAAGGTGGCTGGGATGTAAGATGTGCCAAAACTCAAATTGTCTTATATAACATGCAAATGATTTTGGGCTTTGCTCTGAGTACAGTGGAAGTTATAATATTTTAAATTTTTCCATCACAATTTGAACAAGTATGCGTGTGTGTGTGTGCGTGCACGCATGTGTGGGTATTAGGACATCTCTTTCTATACTATCAGTGTAAATCATGTAATGTAATGAGGGAATCCTGACATCAATTCCTGTGGAAATTATTGAGATTTTTGGTAACTAAAGGCCATGACAGTATGAAAAGTTAGAGGTCAGTTTTGCGAACCAATAAGGAACTCATAATTAATTGGATTAGAAATTAGTGGGCAAGGGTTGTTTTGGGTGATGAAAGTGTCATTTTATTAACTTGTTTCTATTAAAATATTCAAATGGATGCATATATTTTAGAATATTTTTATATCTCGGGTATTCATCTAACTAAACATATCTCCATTCCATGATTTTGTCAACTATTTGAAAGGTAGAAGGTAGGTAAGATGTTAATGGCTTGCTTCCCCTACGTAAACATCCCTGTGGTGCCTCCTGAGCAAGCTTTTTGTTCATACAAATGACTTTTATTTTTGTTATATTTAGATAAATCGTTGCCGAAAGTATCTCTAAAGCGATGCTGAGAAACTAGGGTTCATAAATATTCACCAATTCTGAACCAATCATCCTTTTCCAGAAACCTGCAGAATCATTCCATGATGTCTGTTTTGCCACCTCTATGTTTCATCAATATCTTGCTATCTCCACAATGGCCAGGAGAGGAACACAAGTACTCTGCCAGCCATGGCTTGATTTCTGATTTCTGCGGAACTCAAGGTTTACTAAAGGAACCTTCTTTATTTTGTTAGGCATAATACAGCACAGGAGGAGCTCCTTTTTCCCTGATGGAGTTGCAAATTCCACCAAGTTGGAGTGAATTTATTTCAGAGATTTGACACTTCTCCAATGTTAATATATTTTCAGTCTAATTTTGTTACACATTAGCACGTGCTTGGAATGTCAACCACCCCCTTATTGCAGATCACAGATTTAGGTTACATTGGCATTACCTAGTGTTTGCTAAAGAGTGCGTGCCTTATGCCTTGCCAATTTTATTTATTTGGATTTCATTTGATTTAACTAAACATTAGAGAAAGTGAGTGCTTAAAGTAGCATTGTACGTAATTCAGAATAAAATCACAGTAAGTTCCATTAAGTGGCTTTTTAAAGACTCTATATAATACAGTATGTAAAATTGACAGTGCCTATCATTTATACATTTCGGGGGTTCTTCTAATTTTCTCTGCATTTATATGTGGTATGCTTATTTTTAATATGTGATGGATGATCTATTGGAATTTCAAAAATAGGAGCTCCTCTAAGAAATAACTTAAATGGTTTTCAAATACTTGCAGCACCTAGCTTTGTGGAATGACAGTTTCCAACTGTGAAGCAGAAAAAGTATTTTAAAATAATTTGAAATATTTTAACTAGATTGAATGCTACTTGAATCTTTGTATACTAGGACAGCAACATTGTGTATAATAGCCATAGTGGTCTAAGAGCCCCTAGTCAGAGAAAGGAGAACAGCCGAGTTCTCTGATGTTGTTTAGGATTTAATATTGAGCACTTATTGGAACTGAAACCCTTTTCATAGAATAAATTGTGTGTTAGTGTGTGTATATGTAAAATTGAACATAAAACTCTGTTCAAATTTTCCAAGGGCAAAATTGTTCTAAAAAATTATATTAGCTAATATATAACTATGAAAAGAGTATCTTCAAAAGCAACTTACTTATACATTACTAAAGCATGGAAGCTGTGTTGTAAGAATCACACTTAAATGCATCCAACTCCATTTGTTTAGGATTTTTTAAAAGCAGATGTTAGGGCTCCTGGGTGGCTCAGTTGGTTAAGCGACTGCCTTCGGCTCAGGTCATGATCCTGGAGTCCCAGGATTGAGTCCCGCATCGGGCTCCCTGCTCGGCAAGGAGTCTGCTTCTCCCTCTGACCCTCCTCCCTCTCATGCTTTTTGTCTCTCATTCTCTCTCTCTCAAATAGATAAATAAAATCTTAAAAAAAAAATAAAAAAATAAAAGCAGATGTTAAAGTTATGCTCTTATAGATTAAATTTTCAAGTGTGAATAACTTATCAAATGTTATTGTAGCTTTTTTGCAACAATAACATTGTTTTGTTGTAGCTTTCTCTTGTTTTGGAAGGTTGTCTCTACCCCCCCCCCCCCCCCGGCCCCATGCACCCACTCTTTATTGCTGCTGGGCCAGGCACCAGGTCCTGCTCAGCTCAGGGAGAGGGAAGTCCTGACCAGTTCCCCACTCTCTGTGGCCAGCTAGCAGGCCAAGCAGAGCTCTGAGGCCTGCACCTGGACCACCCAGCTCCAAGGCATGGTCCAGGGTGTGGAGCCCTCAGGGAGGTTGTGGGACCCATGCACAGCCCTTAGCCTAGAAGGTGTTTTTTGATTAATCATTAATATTTCTTTATTTTGATTAAATAGAACGAGAAAAATTCTTGATGATATTCTGAATTTGTGCTAGTCCAAGAAATTGAGTACTTGAGACTGATCAAGGTAAAATAATCCATATATTCCAATCAGCGTATGAGAAAATTGGTTAAATGACTTCCTTTGAAAATAACTCTGTTCCTTTACCTTTATGCATAAAACCATTATTATTATTTAAATGAAACCATTATTGATGTTGGAAAGGAGAATAGAAGTTTTCGAGCTGTAGAACCAAGCCATCTTAGATGAGTAGCCAAAGAACCAATGTTTCTCTAAGTAGAATAATGAAAGTAATTAACAAAAGCAAAATACATCCGAAATATGTGTGTGTATTAAAACTAAAAATAAGAAGGTCATAAAATGGTAAAGACATAATTTACATAGTATTTTCAACTGAAAGGAGACAGAAATGTGATAGGGAAGGGCACATTATTAGAGAAGCATTATTTGTAATGAGCTAGTTTGTAGGCTGAGTGCTTCACTTAAAATCCATTATATTATTAGATAAATACCTATATAAAATAAAAAAAGAAAGCTTTTGATTCTTAGTTCAGAGAAGTGAGATGAAAAGACCATTGTTTCCACCCATATAAAAAGGAAAAAGCTAAATGTACTGCAAATTAATGAGTTTTTGGAACACAGCAGAGAACTGAATTCTCATGGCAGCCAACTAACCTCAGATCTGGGAGAGCCAGGCATCTGAAGGGAGAGAAGTGATAGAAGTCCTTGTTTAAATTGGGCAGGTGCAGTTGGATTTGAAATAAGCCAGTTAGAATTCAGCTGAAAGGCCAGTTGTGGTTTATATGAAAGTGTAAATCCACTGGGGATTACAGATTTGGGGAATGTTTCAGACCTCTTACTGGCTTTTTCTCTGAGTCTGACCAGGCACTCATAGGGAAGATTGGAGAGAATTCTGAGAAGCCTTCCCTTGTGACGCTAGCTAGGTACAGGAGGGGAATTGCTTAAACTGCTGAATTTGGCTTGATGCATCTTCTATTTCTCCTTGATGGGACAAAAGTCTTGGTGTCCAGGTAAAAGAGAAATGAATATTATTCTTTCAGGGGAGTGGGTTACCCCTTGAAGAGAAAAAGAGAGAAAAAAGTTCTCTGTCCCTGGGGAGGAGCGTGGTTGAATGCCAAACCCACCATTACAAATGGAGAAGGGGCAGGGGTAAGGCCCCACTCTAGAGACCCTTGGGCACAGTGCCTGCATAAGGCCAAGGCTAAATCCAAACATCAGAAAACAGTTCCCTACACTGATTCGTACTTCCAGAATAATAAGAATTGGATAGAATGACTGTCAAATACAATGAGGAGAGCTTCAAGAGACCTATTTCTTCTCAGGTGCAATGAAAAGGGGAAAAAAAAACAAAAACAAAAAACAACCCAGAGTTGAACGGATATTGAGAAAATAACCTCTGACATGACAGTTTATATCCTAAAAACCAAGCATCAATAGAGGAATTTGCAACCTGTGGTGTGCTTAAGGTATCCCTAGCAACAAAAGGCCAACTCCGTTCCTGATTAGATTAACACAAGCCCCAACACGGAAATAGAGATAAAGAAGTACTAATTACCATGCATAAAGACGATTTACCTTAGCCTCCACTGTTCTACATAAAATACCTATCTTTCAGCAACAGTTAGGAGAAATGAGAAAAGTCAAGAAATAAAAACAAAAAAACAACTCCAAAAAGGCAAAGCAACCATCAGAACCTGCTCATATGACACATATGTTGAAAATATTTGACAAAAAATTTAAAATAACTATGTTAAGTATGTTAAGGGCCCAAACTGAAAAGGTTAGACAATTTGCAAGACAAGCTGGGTACAAATAAAAAGTAACACAGGTGAAGATTGTCTTTGATCGGCTCATTAGTAGACTTAACACAGCCAATGAAAGAATAGGTGACTCTGAAGACAGGTCAGCAAAAATTACCCAAAAATAAACATAAGAGATAAAAGAGCAGAGGTTCTAGAGCTTTGGGGGAAGAACTGTGGGATATCAGGTGGACAAACAAATAACTGGAATCTCAAGAAGGAAGAACAGACAGAAGAAAGAACAGACCTTGTTGGAGATGTCAGAACTGGAACACTGACACAGCAAAAGGGTGTTTTACATACCCCCATCCAACAAAAGCAGGCAACCCAGACCTAGCTTTTCCCATCTCCAGCTTAACAGCAGAAGGCAGCACAGACAGGCACATCCCTCCCTAGGTCGAACATGTATCTTTCTGACAACAGTTGAGTCTGAGAGTCACCTGCAGGAGGGACTTATCAGTAGATCTTTCAACAATAAGTGATCAGAGGAAGTGTTCTCATTCCCCACCATGCCTGACGTTCCCCCAAGACCAGCAGTGATGTGAGAGAGCAGAACCTATAACAACTCAGCCACAACAAGCTGCCAGGGTTTAGGATACTGTGGGTCTTTTTGTCCCAGTGATCTGAAATCCCCCTTACCTGCCTGGAGACATTATTGCATCTCGGGATTGTGAGCAGGGGGACACCAGCACAAAAGCTGTCCAGCCAAACCTCTTTTTTTTTTTTTTTTAAGATTTTTATTTATTTATTTGCTAGAGAGGGAGAGAGCCCAAGCAGGGGAGAGGGGCAGAGGGAGAAGCAGTCTCCCCACTGAGCAAGGAGCCTGATGTGGGAATCGATCCCAGGACCCCCGGGATCATGACCTGAGCCGAAGGCAGATGCTTAACTGACTGAGCCACCTAGGCATTCCCAGCCAAGCCACTTTATCACCTCAGGCCTGAGACTTTCTTCTCTCTGACGATAAGACATCCAGAATCTGGGAGAACGCCTTTCTTTGCCTCAGGCAGCAACATCACAAGTGGGTAGTTCTAGCAGCACCAGATAAACTAAACACACAAAAAATTACCATAAAGGCTTAGAAAATTAAACCACAGTTGGATCCACAGCTCACAAATACAGGCCATACCTACATGCTAAAGCTAATCAGAGTGAGTATTTGCTAAAATAAAAGATTTAAATCGGGCCTAGGGTTTCCTAACATAACACCCAAAATGTCTAGGATGCATAAAAATCATTCACCATACTAAGAACCAAGAAAATAACTGAATGAGAAAAGGTTGATGCAGTTACAATTCTGTTAAACCAATGAAAAATAGAAAATAAGTAGGAGTTAAAAAAAGAATCAAATGGGAAAATTGATAAATCTGACTTAATTGTATTTGGTTGAATGGTGTCCCCCCCCCCCCCAAAAAAAATATGCTCATCTCCCTGAACCATGTAATTGAAAATATATGTATCTTTGCAGATGTAATTAGGTTAAGGATATTGAGACAATATCATCCTAGATTGTACAGGTGGGTCTTAAGTCCAATGTTAAATGTCCCTAAAAGCGGCACAAAGAGGAGACATGGGGAAAGAAAAAAGACCATGTGAAGACAGAAGCCAAGACTGAAGTGATGACCTACAAGCAAAGGAAATCCTGGAGCCACTAGAATCTGGAAGAGGCAAGGGTGGATTCTCTTGCACAGCCTTCAGAAGGCGTTACAGCTCTGCCAAAATCTTGATTTTGGACCCTGGGCCTGCAGAACTGTGAGAGAATACATTTCTGTTGTTTTAAGCCACCAAGTTTGTGGTAATTTGTTACAGCAGTCTTAGGAAATCAAAACATTTGTCAAAACAGAACAAAACAAAATTTTGCTCTAGGAAAGACTCTGTTTAGAGAATATAAAGACAAGCTACACCTGGGAGAAAATATTTTCTCACCATATATCTGACAAAGAATTAGTGTCTAGAGAATGAATGTGAAGTTTAATTTTGTGTCAACTTGACTGAGCTAAGGATGCCCAGATAGCTAGTGAAAACATTTCTGGGTGCGTCAGTGAGTGTGTTTCCTGAAGAGATCAGCATTTGAATGGTCACCCTCACCAGTGAGGGTAGGGTATCATCTAATAGGCTGAGGGCATGAACAGAACAGAAAAGTGGAGGAAGGACGAATTTGCTCTCTGGCTGAGTCAGGACATCTGTGCTCCTGGTTCTCTGATGACTCACATCACTGGCTCGTCTGGTTCTTTGGCACACAGGATTGAACTGGAACGACACCACCTGCTTCCCTGGGCCTCCAGTTTACAGACAGTGGATCATAGGACTTCTCAGCCTCCATAGCTGTGAGCCAGCCTCTCAGCATAAATCTCTTTATATAGATCTCTATATACCCTAATTATTTATCAGGAGAACTCAGACTAATACAATAAAAATCTCTTAAAACCTAACAGTAAAAAACAAAAACAAAACCAATGCAATAAGAAAATGGCCTAAAGATATAAACAGTGGAAAGGGCATATAGATAGTGAATGAACACATGAAAAGATGTTCAGTATCACCTGTTATCATATAAGTGTATATTAGGACCATATGAAATAATCACTACACATCCCTCAGAGTGGCTAAAATAATAATAAAAAAAAAGTGGCAACACTAAATACTTGTAAGGATGTGAAAGAATTTGATCATCTATACATTCCTGGTGGGAATGTGAAATTGTACAACCACTCTAGAAAATATTTTGGCAGTTTCTTATAAAATTAAAGGTGCCATTACCATATAAACAAGCAATTGCATTTGTGGGCATTTATCCCACGAAATTTAAAACATATGTTCACACAAAAACCTATACACAAATGTTCATAGCAGCTTTATTTGGAATAGTCCCCAAATGGAAAACAGTCCAGATGTCCTTCAACAGGTGAATGAGAAAAGAAACTGGCAACACATCCAATGTAATACCACTTAACAATAAAAAAGAGTGAAATATGGATACAAAGAAAGCAGATGAATCTCTAGGAAATTATGCTAAATGAGAAAAGCCAGCCTAAAAGGTTATGTATTGTGTGATTTCACTTGTGAAATATTTTTGAGATGAAAAAATTTTAGATATAGAGAAGAGATTAGTGGTTGCCAGGGTTTAGGGAAGTGGAATAGGAGAGAAGAAGGTAGATGTGGTTATAAGAGGGGCACCAGGGATTCTTTGATGGGCTTATTCAGTGTTTGTGATAGTATACCACAGTTTTGAAAAGTGTTACCACTGGATGAAGCTGGATAGTTTACACAGGATTTCCCTGTATTGTTTTCAAAACTGTGTGAATACACACTTGTCTCAATAAAAGTTTTATTAAAAAAAAACAGTAAAAGAGGGGTGCCTGGGTGGCTCAGTCAGTTGGGCATCCATTCTTGGTTTCGGCTTGGGTGCTGATCTCAGGGTCGTGGGATTGAGCCCCATGTCAGCCTCTGCACTGGACAAGGAGTCAGCTTGAGATTCTCTCTCCCTCCCCCTCTGCCCCTACCGCCCTAGTGCTTGCGCGCATGCTCTCTCTCAAATAAATAAATAAATAAATAAATAAATAAATAAATAAATAAATAAATAAAATCTTAAAAAAAAGAACAGTAAAAGATTTGAAGATAATTCAAAAAAGAAGAAAAATGTTCTAAAAACATGCTTAATTATCATTAGAAATCAGAGAAATGCAAAATAAAACTTTGATAGCATATCACTGTATACATCCTTTAATGAACAGAATTAAGAAGTCTGAAAGCACCAACTATTAACTGAAGATGTGCAGCAGCAACACATATTATTATGGTAGAGATGTAAACATACTGAAAAATTATTTGTTATTTTCTTATAAAATAGTAATTCTCAATTGGGAGCTGATTTTTGCCTCCCAAGGGATATTTGGCAATATCTAGCATTATTTTTGGTTGTCATGACTGACAGTAAGTGCTACTGCAATCTAGTTGGATTGAGGCTAGGATACTGACTGCTGAACATTATATAACCTGTGGACAGCCTCCTACAGTAAGGAATCAAATGATCCAAAATGGCAATAGTGCTGAGGCTGGAAAACCTTGATTTACATATAAACCTATCATATGACCTTGCAATCCCATCCTTAGGTATTACCCAAAAGAAATGAAAACTTATGTCCTTACAAGATTTACAGACACATTTTCCTACAAGTTTTATTCGTAGTAATAAAATACGAAACAACTCATATGTCCATCATAAGATTCATGGAAAATTAAAATATATTCATAAAAAGAAGTCCTGCTTAGCCATAAAATGGAGTAAACCACTGATACATAAAACCATGGATGAGGAGTACCTGGGTGGCTCAGTCAATTAAGCATCCGGCTCTTGATCTCAGGGTCATGAGTTCAAGCGCCACATTGGGCTCCACACTGGGTGTGGAACCTACTTCAAAAAAACCAAAAAAAAACACAAGACAACAAAACATGGAAGGATCTCAACAATCTTACGCTGACAGAAGTCAGACAGAAAAGAATAGCTACTCCTTTAATTTTTGTGAAATTGTAGCACAGGAGAAATGGATCTGTAGTAACAGAAACGAAATCAGTGAATGTAAATGCCTTAGGCCAGAGGTGAGGCAATTGACTACAAAGTTGCATGGAGTAACTTTTTGCCATGGTGCAATGTCCTATATATTGTTTATAGTGCTAGTTACTAGGGTATATATCATTCTCAAACTGCATCTAACTGTGCAGTTAAAATTCGTGCACTAGGGGCGCCTGGGTGGCTCAGTTGGTTAAGCGACTGCCTTCGGCTCAGGTCATGATCCTGGAGTCCCAGGATCGAGTCCCGCATCGGGCTCCCTGCTCGGCGGGGAGTCTGCTTCTCCCTCTGACCCTCCCCCCTCTCATGCTCTCTCTCTCTATCTCATTCTCTCTCTCAGATAAATAAAAAATCTTTAAAAAAAAAAATTCGTGCACTTCATTTTATATAATTTATCCGTAAACACGGTTGTTTATAAAACAGGTGTTGGTTAAGGATAGGAAAATAAAACCAATGGAATCAAAAACAATTCTAAAAGGGGGCTTTCCTATCTACCCTGTTTGCTATAGCAACTCCCTTTATACCATGCCTTTCCCTGATTTATTTTTGTAGGATTTATCTGAGTATTGACTATCCACTAATACATTAATTTCATAAAGCCAAAGACCTTTTTATATGTATTTGCCAGCTCTATGTCCAACACTTAGAACAGTGTCTGACACTGCAGATGCTCAGTTAATATGTTTTGAATTTTGCATTGATAATCCATGAAAAATGTTTTAACTTCTCTTTGAAGCTTTTTTGAATATGACTAGGCTGAGGGACTGTCCTCTGTGTTGATCTCATAGAACCATAGTGTGATGTATACTATTTCTAATGTTGCCTATTACAAGCTCCATCTGTCTTTATTTTCATTTGGATCAATCTCTCTTTCTACCTACCTACCTACCTACCTACCTACCTACCTATTTAACTATCTATCCCCCTCATGCTCTGCTTCTTAAATTCAGAGATTACATCTCAACACCTCATAGCATCTGCAGCATAGTCAGTACTCAGTAAATTTTAACTCAGTGCATATCTGAATGAATTTTACAGGTAAGATAATAGAGCCTCAGTACTATTTAATTGATTATCTGAATCCTACATTTGCACAGTTAAATATTTTACTTTGATTTTACTTTAAATTCTTTACTTTTTGTAGTTTACTGCTCTTACTGAGAAATAGAAGTAATGGAGGAAATAGCATTAAATTCCAACTGTCTTTTTAGAGTCAGTAATATGCACTGTGACACTCAAAGAGTGAGGTTACAAAATTAAGCATCTTTCACAAAGCATTTAATAGACCTTTGTTCTGTGGAACATAATTTTAGAAATATAGACCTAAAAGTTAGGAAAAGCAGATGTGTATTGCTATATTCATTGTGCTAGCCACAATACCAGGGGCTTTATGTACATTTTCTTATTTAATTCTCTCAAGATCCCTGAGACAAATGTTTTCTCTATTTTTTAGATAATGAAATTGAAGCCTAGAGAAATTAAATTGAATATAGTCACAGGGTAAGTAAAAGGGAAACCATGATTTGAATCTAAGTATGTTTCATTTTAGTACCTATGCCTGTTCTATTTTATCTTCCATAAGTGATATGCCAACAAAATATATTAACTACTTATTAAAAGAAATATTTGATATCTCCACATTTTTTTGAAATGAACCTATGAGATATCTCCTAAAATTCTAGTTTTAGAAGATGGTACTTCAGGGGCGCCTGGGTGGCTCATTCAGTTAAGCGTCTGACTTTGGCTCAGGTCCTGATCCCAGGGTCCTGGGATCAAGCCCCGGGTTGGGCTCCCTGCTCAGCGGGGAGTCTGCTTGTCCCCCCCCCCGCCCCCACTTGTTCATTCTCTCTCTCAAATAAATAAATAAAATCTTAAAAAAAAAAAGATGTGTACTTCAGAAGACATTGTCTTTTGTTTCATAGTCATCAAAACTTTTAATGTAAAGTTATCTCTATTGCTTTGTAGACGATGGTTCCCAAAACCCCTATTCAGATATCTTTATCGACTAACCCATTTGACACTTAAGCACTTGATGTCGCATATTCTTAGCCTATATTTATCACCACATACTCTGAGCAGATTAATACCTGATCTCCTTAATAGAACAATAACTTCCTCAATGACAGGGTCTGTTACTCTCTACCAAGGAGATATTGGCCCACAAATGCTGATTTCATCAACAAAAGAACCTGGAAAGATTCACCACATAATCAGAACAACAGATATTGGGTTATAATAAAGCAATAAACAGTAAATATTATGAGTTTTTCTTGTGTATCCAAACCTGAAATAGTGATTTCAAGAATTTTCAAAACAAAGATGTCTATTACACATTTGATGAAGTAATGACTTCCATCACTCAAAGATGGTGGAATTCCTAAGAAAAATCCACAGGTACAATATTCCCCTTTATTATTTATATTTTGCCTCCATCCCATCACTGTCATACAGGTAGCCTGAGTTACCTATGAGCTATCTCCACAATTTTTCATGTCTGAAAGTTTACAAGAGGATGATCTTTCAAGAACTAAC
This sequence comes from Neomonachus schauinslandi, assembly GCF_002201575.2. NCBI lineage: Eukaryota > Metazoa > Chordata > Mammalia > Carnivora > Phocidae > Neomonachus > Neomonachus schauinslandi. The sequence continues at coordinate 41,300,498 of NC_058412.1, read as the reverse complement.
CAGGGTCAATTTGTAACCAAGTGATTCTCTCAAGTGCTGATTTTGCAAGCAAAATATAAACATCATTTACTTCTATAGTGTTTTGAAGTCATGCCATTAAAAATTCATCTGGGAAGTCTAACATGAAAAAACAAGAACAAGGAAGATAATGAATTGCAATAGAAAAATTGACAGAGTAGGGCGCCTGGGTGGCTCAGTTGGTTAAGCGACTGCCTTCGGCTCAGGTCATGATCCTGGAGTCCCGGGATCGAGTCCCACATCAGGCTCCCTGCTCAGCAGGGGGTCTGCTTCTCCCTCTGACCCTCCTCCCTCTCGTGCTCTCTGTCTCTCATTCTCTCTCTCTCAAATAAATAAATAAAATCTTTAAAAAAAAATTTAAAAAAAAAAGAAAAATTGACAGAGTAATAAATAGGCATGGCAGGTCAGACTTCAATTTACATAAGTAGCTTTGCCAAAGGTGGTTTAAAAGGGTAGATGCTTGTCCCTGCATTACTTGTGGTGATGCATCTCCCTTTGAATTCTGAACTCTTGTAGCAGAGACAAAGAAATTATGTTGTTTTTTTCAAGGACAAATAATCAGGATTTATCCCTTGCATTTTCAAAGTGGTTGAAGACAAACCGTGCATCTTCCATTGTTTTACAGAAACTACATCTCAGAGTAGATACAGGAATGCTTCCACAAACTTCATGTAGATTATATGAAGTTACCTTTCTTTTCAGAATCCATGCATTCCATATTCAGAAATATTAAACCAATGAAAAGAAATAATTCTAATTCACATTCTGGACTTATTAAAAGAAAACTTTTTTTTTTCCCCATCCTAGTTAGTTATAATTACATATTCCTGATCTTCTCTGAGAAGAATCTTGGAGACAACCTCTTGTCTTTTGGCCCACCACACCTAATGAGAAATAGATTCTCTGTATCTGTTATTGCTCTGAAATCTCTTCTTTTGTTTTTGTTTTTGTTTTTAATTTCCAGTCTTTTTGTGATTATGTTAACCTTGTTAGCTCTTTCCTGAAATATTACAGCATCTCCCTATGTGAGATACTACCTTCACTCTGTCCTAACTTGAATGCTTATTTAAGGGTTATATTTTGATTACAGATACAATAAAATGTCTTCACAACTTAATATGCTCCAGTGCCTTTTCAGAATAATATCCCAAGCCTTAACATTACACACAGCTGTTTCTTAAAATCAAGTCCATTCTTATAATCTTTGCACTATGCATCCAGAGGCCAGTCTTACTGAATTGTTGCTTTTCTCCTTATTCTCCCTCCACTCTGTGGACTTCTACAGAGGCAAACCTTACTCAGCTTTTTGACACAGTTCAAAATACCACATTAATTAATGTACTTCTTTTAATAATTTCTAACAGGAATTTTCAAAATAATCATTGTTTTTGTCCTGGAATTGTGATAAAGTGCTAGTACTGAGGATAGGTATCTCATTTGTCTTTCATTTTAAATAAAATAGACGAAGAGCAGCTGGTGCCAGTTTCTCTGTCTCTCTCCAAAGGTGTATAGAAATTCGACACGTTGGGAACCGGTGCTCATCTTCAGTCCCACATTCAGTGAATAAGGAAAGTAGATCTGCCTTTTGCAGGATTGCAGTGGTCAATTATTCTCTCTTCATACCCCTTTCAGAGAGATGTTGGTACTCCTCCTCCTCTGGCCAAAAGTAGGAGCCTAAGTAGAATCACATTTGAAGACTGAAGAGTATCTGGGAAATAGTGGGCCATCATTTTATTCCTTAATTGGACTTTGTTCATTCAGGAGACCTGTTGATGCATGCTGGTGCTTTTAGAACAGGGAACAGAGTATCTGAAGAGAGATGGCTAGTGGGGATCATCGGGTCTGAAAGGAGGCTAGTAGGATGTGGCTAGCTATGGTGCTTGCTCATAATCGAGCACTTTGCTTTTAGGACTCTGAATTTCCCCCACCTTACTGCCAAATCCACACCAAGCAAAAAAATTACATCACATAGGGTGGCTGAGTTGGTTAAGCATTTGCCTACGGCTCAGGTCATGATCCTGGAGTCCTGGGATCTAGTCCCTCATAGTTGGGCTCCCTGCTCAGTGGGGAGTCTGCCTCTTCCTCATCCTCTGCCTCCCCCTGCCCCAACTCATGCTCTCTCTCACTCTCTTGCTCTCTGAATGAAATAAATAAAATCTTTTAAAAAATTACATCAGATAGAGTATGGCAGCAGGCACCTCCAAGGGGAAAAATGCTACCTAACATTTAAGTATGATAACTGGCGCTTCTTTTGTCCTTTTCCTGTACTAAGGAACAGAGAAGAATAATTTTGAATTGAGTATAAAACTACAGCTTTGAACAGAAACAGAACAGTTTTAGGAACCCAGATGATACTATTATTTAGGAATGGCTGAAAACACAAGGATACTGAAAAAGTATAACTAAGTAGATGGAAGTGGGTCTGGGTGGGATACAATTGGGGATTTTTTTGGAAAAGTAAAACCATTTCCTGTTTATAACCCAGTGAGTTAATTATCTGTATACTGGTTACATATTAGTTTACCCAACAAATGTTTACTGAGCAGTTACTATGTACCCAAAGCAGATAGAGGCTCAGGAACAAAGCTTGGGGCAAGACTGTCTTTCTGAACTTGCAGGCTGACTGACATTATCTCAACTGAATTACTTCAACAGAGTAATGTCCTCTATTTTTTGGTATTTCAGACCTTGTCTATAAGTAAATAGACAAGTGATATTTCTTAAAAGTTTCAGTCAATGGCAGTTCGTCATTTTGAAGATGTTCTCAATCCACTGTAGAACTAATTTGTAATGCCTAATTCTAAGACTGAATGTAAGAATGAAGCTGGACTCAGAGTGAATTCTGGCATCCTCGAACTGTGTGACCTTGGACAATAAATTATTTGAATTCCTGCCTCCTAAATGAAAATAATTCTAGCCTCCAAGGTTCTTGTTGTGTAATAAGTACATACACATATAAAATATTAAATACATATAATATAAAACACCTGATGTACAGTAACTGTTTATTGATGACTAATTCCTTTCCATGTATCTTTCATTTGTTTATCTCCTGTGCCCAAATCACTAAATATTTTCAAAGTGAAATTTTGGTGTATGCTAATATAAAACCATTTTCTCAAAAGTGTTCCTGTATCTCACTTTTATTAATTTACCTCCTTTCCAGAGCCCCCTTTATTCCTTCAGCATTTTTTCTCCTGGCTTACCTTATTCTGGGTTTAAGCTTTCTAGCCACTACCCTTAGATATTCATACAATCCTTTAAGTCTTTCTCCTCCAGTACATGATTCTTAATTTGTCTTATATACTTCTCATTTTAATATCCAAGCTTATCAGAGACATTTTCAGATGATCGAGTTAGGTTTGTATTTGTCCCTTCTTTGTTCTATATTTTAATTATCTACATTTCTGTAGTCATATTAACAACCTCAGCACTCACCATCTTCTTGAAGTCACATTCCTTTTTAAAGTCTGATTAAGGTCTATGTGTATCTTGTTAGATTTTGGAAGTCTACTACAAGCCTAGATATTTGTCTGAACTATATATAGTTAAAAAATACTATCAACTGCGATAAGACAAGGTTACTTTTTGCAAAGTTTGAACATTGCTAAATTCTCTCTGCAAATGAGTTTACTATCAAGTAGGGAGCCCAGGTGATCTTAGCCTTTCATTAAAAGATATTCCATTATTTGGCTCAAACAATATTTTCTAATCTTTCTCCACTTTACTGTAATTTTTAATTTAATTCCATCCTTGCCTTAAAGATTCCCTTTAGTACCAATTAAAACAGAAAAAGAAAAACAAAAAAAGTAACCATTGCCTCATTATCTTCCTTCAGTTACTTGAAAAAGGAGTATTGTCACCTCCCCAAACTCACAAATCACTGGATTCTTCTCAGGAACAAGGGACAGAGAATATAAAATTTTATTATCAGATTTAAAAACCAAACTAATTTTATTTAAGAAATATTTTTGCATATTATAGATCACTGAAAATTGCATAATTATTACATACATATGTATTAGAAAAACAAGACATAATCTTGTTCTTAAAAAAAAAAAGCCCTTAACAATAGTATTAAGCAGCTGAATAGTGAGTTTCTTTACATATATTCTTCTTTTTAAATAATGGCTTCTAAATTTGCTAAAATTTGATTTTCCTAAAATGCTGTTATCATTTTCACTGAGTCTGTTATTCTGAAAAATATCCCTATATTAATAGCTACTGCATATCAGATCCTTCAATTTCATTTTTCCTTCAGCACAGCTGGAGCATTAGAGGATTCTTAAATAAAAACTCTCTTTAGTTGTTGAAGTTTTTCAAAATAACTTCTCTAAGAACTGTGGTAAAAACTTTGTTCTGTTCATTTCAGCCTTTTAGATGGGACTGAATCTGCCAGCTAGTGGATTAACTATCAATGGGGTTTCTATATTTCTAGAAATTTTTAGTTGAGATGTGTTTCAGCCCAGGTTTTTAGAAACATAAACAGTATCCATTATGATATTATTTTTCTTTCTTAACTTTCTTAATATCGCTCAAAGTCACCTTTTCCTTTCTGTACAATAAAGTAAAATTACAAAAAGTCATATATGTTTTAGTAAAGACTCTAAGAGTATCTGGTTCAATGGTTTGTTTGTTAGCTGTTTTTTTTGTAAGTTGGGAAAATGCACATCTCCACAGGTAAGTAACCACTTTCCAGGTGACAGAATGAATTTCCTTTTTAGTCATGACTCTTGACTCCAATGAAGATGCTCCAATGTTTTTCTTGGGACTCTGACCCTCATCTTCAAAAGCTTTTCTATTCATTAGTGTTAACCTGACCTACAACCATAAAGTAGACTCAGACAATTTAGAATACTTTCAAGAAAGCATAACAGCAACAAGATATTTTCTTATGAAACCTTAATTCACTTGTGAATTAAACTCACAGGACCCCCCCCTTTCACCCTATTGTAGCCAATTGAAACTATCCTGGACCTATAATGTAGAAGTTTGACTTCTATCTTCTGCTGAAAAAAATGCCTTTATGTTCACAAAGTTAGAATTCTCTCTCAGATTCCCCTTGGATGCCAAGAGCAGTTCCTATTTGAATTCCTCACAAATGCAGTGGGCATAAGAGGATATGTTCATAAATACTTTATTGTTTTTAGCTGTACCTTAAATAATAAGTTTGGTTTGCTGAATTTTGGTTTCTAAGCAGGAGTTCCATTTTCCCCCATTATAAAACAGCTTTAAAAGGATTATTTTTCCCTCCTAGTATCCATCCTGAATTATGAGTTAAGAGTGTCCATTTGGGGCGCCTGGGTGGTGCAGTTGGTTAAGCATCTGACTCTTGGTTTTGGATCAGGTCATGATCTTGGGGTTGTGGGATGGAGCCCTGCATCTGGCTCCCCGCTCAGCCTGGAGTCTGCTTGAGAGATTGTCTCTCTCTCCCTCCCCTTTTGCCCCCCCCAACTTGTGCTCATTCTCTCTCTTTCTGTCTCTCAAATTAAAAAAAAAAAAAAAAAGAGTATCCAGTTTGCACTGATAAAATGAGAACAAATCCATTTAAATCAAATCTGAATTTTAGGCCAGTGAGATAGGTTCTAGAAATGGCCCATGGCCGATTTTCCACAAATGATCCCTATATTCAGTCATAGGAATGATCTACATGTTTATATAACTTATGAGGAATTCCATTTATATGCATATAGTTAAGTTTATAAGGTAATATAATGTAGACACTGATTCTGGAAACTTGACAGATTCTGCCCTAGTTTCAGACCTTGAACTTTCTGTTAGGCTATAGGACAGTTAGTATTTGTATTTTCCTGTGTGCTCATCAATAAAATGATGCTAAGAACATTGATTTTACTTGCCATATAGGGACTTTGGGAGTAAAGTTGTTTATAGTAGAATGAGTATTTGATCTATAAGATTTAATTACAATCAGTTCTCCCACTAGTATTTGTGATAAAGAGTGAAATATCACTAAAACTTTGTGCTGTTATATGTCAAATGAATAAATTATGATTTAACTCAACCTGGTTTTTATGAAGATGAAAAAATAAAAAAAGCTAAAATTCCTTTGTCGGTAATCAATACCTGATATATATGTATGTGCATGTCTTTATTTATATATATGTATGCCTGTACATATAACCACATTATAAATATGCATAATATGTGTGTATTATATGTATTGTATATGTATGCATAACAACACATGAATGTACATAAACACATATAAACATATGCAAACATATACAGGAATGCTAGGTAAATTGTAAAAGAATGCTAGGATCTTTGGAGATCATAAAAGACCTCTTTGAAGTTGAAATGGTAAGAAAATTTGATAAAATTATTTGAGCAACATTATTATTAAAAAAGAAAAAAATGACTTTAAAGTAATAGTTTATAGACAGCATTCAGAAAGATAAAAAGGCAAGTCTGGATTGAATATACTAGATAAGGAGTTCTATTAGAAGCTACATTTAAGGGAGAAGAAATTCATTATTTGATTAATATTAAAAAGATTTTAGAAGATGTAAAGGAATGTCAGTCTCATTTATTCAGTTAATGAATACAGTTTGGCCAATTATTCAGACTGGAAATAAGATTGACTTTGTGGCTTCTACAAAGCAAATGGTTCAAAGCAGAGTTTATGGAGGATATGTTTCCCCAAGAAATGTATTTTGTTGTGGTGGTGGTGGTGGTATTATTCAAGTTTCTTTGGGCATATGTTGCTTAAACTATAAAATCCATAATTATAATTAATTTGCCAAATGTTTTGTTGAGAAAAACATTTTAAAATAGCATGAAAAAACATCTTTTGTACTGTTGCACATTGTATCAGAAGCTCAAGAATTGCAAGGATTCATGGTGTTTATTGGTGAAAAGATAGATTTCTGTCTGGGAGGTGTAGCTCTGTGCCCTAATTTTCCTAGCTTAAGGATGACCTTGTTTTTATTTAATAGACTCACCCTAACTATTAAAAAATAAAGTTTCAGTATTTTTCAATTCATGAAGATTATTTTCTCTAATATGTAAAGGGAAATAAATGTTACTAAATATAACTTCAAATTTAATCAAACATGGTATCTTTGTGGTAAGAAAAATAGGATCAAAAAGCCTTTCTGTTGCTCTCCTCTTGCTTCTGCCTGAAGAGTATTTGGAGACTTGAAGACATCTCAGTCCTTTCCACATTACTATGCCTTAATTAATTAGATTTTAAATCTTTGTAGTTTGGGCCGAAAGTCACAGAGTATACTTTAAAATTATTTAAAAAATTAGACTTTCTAACTTTGAATGACTAATGCAGCCTACAGATTGTTTAAATATTTGTTTCCATATGAGTTTAATAAATGTCTCATGCTCAAGCTCTCACCTACCCTGATGCTACCCCAGATCTCCCCTCTCAGGAAATGCTCCAAAATCCACCAACAAAGGCAGTAAAGACTAATTCAACAGGACTCTGCTCCAGCACTCTATACAGCTTCAGTTCTGCTGTGCATGTGTTTATTCCTCACAAATTGTTAGATGTTGTAAATATTACTCTTTTGGGGGGTTTGATTTACATCTATAGTGAAATGATTATCAAATACGTTTAGTTAACATCCATCATCTTATGAGATAAAATAAAAAGAAAAATTATCCTTATGTTGAGAATTCTTAGAATCTACTCTCTTAACAGCTTTTCTACGTATCATACAGTGGTGTTAACTATAGTCATCATGTTGTACATTATCTTATAACTGGGAGTTTGTACCTTTTAACCACCTTTCTCTAATTCCTACCCTGTACCTCTGATAACCACAAATCTCATCTCTTTATAAGTTTAGTGAGGTTTATTGTTTGTTTTTAGATTCCACATTTTAGTGAGATTATACATTATTTGTCTGACTTATTTCACTTAGCATAATGCCTTCGAGGTCCATCCATGTTTTTGCAAATGGTAGAATTCCCTTGTTTTTTATGGCTGAGTAATATTCCAATTGCATATATATTTCTTTATCCATTTATCCATCCATTGGCACTTAGGTGGTTGTTTCCATGTCTTGGCTCTTGTACCTTTTTGAGGTAGTATTTTTATTTCCTTTATACAGCCATGCCTCATTTTATAACATTTCACTTTATTGCACTCCATAGATAATGTGTTTTTTACAAATTGAAGTTTTGTAGCAATCCTGGGTCAAACAAGACTAACAGTGCCAATGAGCAACTAGCATTTGCTCACTCCAGGTCTCTGTGTCACCTTTTGGTAATTCTTGTAATATTTTAACCTTTTTCATTATCGTTGTACTTGTTATAGTAACCTGTGATTAGTGATTACAACTCACTGAAAGCTCAGATTAATATGTTTTAGCAATAAAGCATTTTAAAATTAGAATATGTACTTTTTCTTTTAGACATAATGCCATTGCTTACTGAGTAGACTACAGAATGGTATAAACATAATGTATATGCTCTGGAAACCAAAATTCATTTGATTTGTGTTACTGCACTATTTGCTTTATTGTAGTTGTCTGGAACCAAACCTGCAATATCTCTGAGGTATGCCTGTATTTTCAGAAGTGGAATTTCTGGACAATAGGGTTCTATTTTTAATTTTTTGAGGAAACGCCATACTGTTTTTCATTGTAGTTGTATCAATTTATCAATTTACAACCCCACCAACAGTGCACAGGGGTCTCCTTTCTCCACTTTTGTTACCTCTTCTTTTTGTAAATGTCATTCTTAATTACCTCTAACCTACAATGCTTCCTCAAATATGCTTCAAATATTTGCAGAAGGAAGAGAGAGTGAAAAATAAAGTTATGCTACTAGCAATAGTGAGAGTTTGTTCTGCTCCAGTTATGTCGAGGTAGTGTGTTCAGCATGACATTAGGACTGTTCTTCTAGCAGACACAAATCACTGAAGGAAGGAAGAGGAAGGGAAAGAGGAGGTGGAGGAGACAAGCAGACATGTATAGGCATGTGCGTGATCAGTGGATTTTTGAGCCTCTCTAGCAGTTCCTCTTGAGTTGGGGAAATATTCTTTTATAAACCTGGTGTGATGAGCATCTCAAATCTCTTCCCATTATCTCCCAAATTATTATTATTATTTTTTTGTCAGTTGGCCCTGGAATTAGGAATATTTATCAAATATTTTCAAAATACCTATAAAAATATAGGAAATGTTATTAGAAAGTTAGTGAGAGAACTGTAACTTTAAATAGCATTTATTTTACATTTTTACAAAGGAAAGGAAACAATGAAATGCACCCATTGTTCCCAGTCAAGTTGAAAAATTTTACTCTAACAGAGCGGTATTACATCAGGCAGAGGGTGAAGTTACCTCAGAAAATAAATCATTTTTGAGCATAGAAATGAAAACTATAAAGCACAGGACTTTTGGAAATTCATTAATTCAGATTTCATGACAACAAGACTAAAATATACCCTTGCAGTATTTATGTATGTGAGGATTGCTATCTGGAGTTTGGGCATAAACAGCTTTGATGGACTATGTCAAGGATAATAAATTGAGAGTTAAACTCCTGAAGAGAACAAATGACTTCCATTTGCAGAATTATAGACTTATAAAATGCTATACTACTGAAATAGCACCCAGTCCATGTTCCAAATTTTATAAGTAAATAAAATGAATAAAGCCAAGAGAGGAGAACTAACTTGCTCATAGTCCAACATGCAGTGAATTACTTTAATGGTACATATTTACTTACCTTGTGTCATTATGAGTTTTAGAAACTTGACTCAGACATATATTAGTTGTGTCATTTGGGGTATATGTTTTAGGTATATTGTCAAATCAGAGAAGGCTTTCTTGATTGGATTACTTCAAATCTTAGTAAGAATCATTCCTAATTTAAAACTTAGCTATTATAATAACTTCAAGTATATGTATGTGAGATATGTATGTATATTTCATATATGTGTATATTTCTTATATATCTGATCATATTTAGAATTCTAAATTATGGGTTTTGGACAGAGAAGGTTCCATTCATGTCCAGTATCAAAAAGGGTTGCTGTGATTGCTTATAGGATCTTTCTCTGGCATGATGGTAGGCAGAGAAGACAAGGAATCATAATTCGGTACTTCCCTTGAAACAGCTTTGGTTGGAAAGTACAGCTAGTGTTTAGTAACAGTTTTCAGAAGACACCTAAAAAGAGTTTTTTAAATGGAGATCACAGTAACTTTGCAAGTATTACATGCTTTACTTGTTGCTCTAATATGAAATTTGTTTTTTGAGAAAAAGCCAATAATTAGTTAAGACTTATTTGAGAAAGGTAATAAGCATTCACAAATTGTCATAGTTATCTTCTTTTCCTATGAGAGAGGGGAGAAAATGTGTGGTTAGTTTAGTTAAGAGAAGCCAAGCCTGTATAAGGGAATTGATAGAAGCATCTCTTAAAGGGGAAAAAGTACCACTTAACCATTTTTAGCTTCAGTTTTCTCATTTGTAAACATGAAGATAAGAAAATCCATGATTTAAGACAGTTTAATATATCAAAGGATATATTGGTCTTAATGATTTGAAAATTATTAGAGCACAATAAATACTTAACAAATAATGAATAGTGATATTAATTCATATTGACATATCCATTAATTAATTGATGTTTTTATTTTACAGCACACTAAGTTATTATATATATTTGTTAAGGTAATAAGCCTGTGCCATGTAATATATATTACATAATTAAATTTACCTACTCATTTAAATACCTTATCTTCCCATACTTATTTCTCCTAATTTATCCCTGATCTTTTTGAGGTAGTATTGTATAATGTGCAGGATAACGTGGTGGTTAGAAGTCTAAGTTCTAATATTGGACTGCTTGTGGTAAATTCTGCTCCATCACTATATAATTTCAGAACTTAACCTCTCTATGCCAGGAACTCCCCATCTGTAAATGGTTTATACCTCAAATACTTTGACTATATCTTAAATATAATTTGACAATTAGTCATTACGTTAATGTATTTAGAGTAAGATCTGTTCTGCAGTATGTATTCAATATATCTGGCTTATTTATTTAGTGCCTTTTTTTACAATGATGATTTTCATCAGCAGAAAAAAAGAGAAAGTCTTCAATGTCAGAAAGAGAGTTTGGAATTTGAGTTAAAGTCAATTGTACATGCAGAGAGAAAGTTGACATAATGGCAATATGTTGGGCACATGTCATGGGTTCTAGGACTGGTTCTTGCTTATACATTTTGGGTACGGATTGGGATTGATGTAGAGATTGTTTATATATATAAATTTAACCTAAAATCTTCCTCGTTTTCATAACAGTTTAGGTATATAGAAAGGATATTGACTATTCTTATTAATAAGCCATGTTCAGTATTTGCATCTCCTTTTTTTCCTTATATTTACTTATTTATAATCTGTCTTGTTCCAAAAACACATTTAAGGCGACTTGCAAGGATCTATAAACTATATTACAATAAATTGAGTGCATTTAGAAAAGCAGAAGAAGTTCTGCATGGAGCACTGGGTGTTATGCACAAACAATGAATCATGGAACACTACATCAAAAACTAATGATGTAATGTATGGGGATTAACATAACAATAAAAAAAATAAAAAAAAAAAGAAAAGCAGAAGAAAGTCAACGTCTAAAGTCATAAATTCTAGCCATGAGGGAAGATGATATAAAAAACAGATCACATCCTATCTAATTCCTAGAGGCGTACTACACATAGGACTTTAAAAGATACAAATTTCAGAAAAGAAAACTGAATCTTTGAAGATTCAAATATCTTTAATAGGAAATCATGCCCATATCTGAGAAGAAGTACAAATGCTCTTGACCTGAAGACCGTATTTTTTAAGGTGAGATTTTTCAGCAGTTGGGATTTTACTGCTGTTGTTAATGAGATGTATTCATTAATTAGACTTTCAGATTTTTTTCTGAAAATAAAAATCAATTTCTTTTTTTCGTTATTTTAAATTTAAATTCCAGTTAGTTAACATAGAGTGTAATATTAGTTTCGGATATACAGTATAGTGCTTCAGCACTTCCATACAATACCCAGTGCTCATCACAAGTGCCCTACTTAATCCCTATCACCTATTTCACACCCCGCCACCTCCCGTCTGGTAACCATCAGTTTGTTTTCTTTAGTTAAGAGTCCTTTTCTTGGTTTGCCCCCCTCTCTTTCTCTTTTTCCCTTTTCTCCTTTGTTTTGTTTGTTAAATTCCACATAGGAGTGAAATCATATGGTATTTGTCTTTTTCTGATTGGCTTATTTCACTTAGCATAATACTCTCTAGCTCCATCCATAGTGTTGCAAATGGCAAGATTTCATTCTTTTTGATGGCTGAGTAATATTTCCGAAATATATGTACCACCTCTTCTTTATCCATTCATCAGTTGATAGACACTTGGGCTGTTTCCATAATTTGGCTATTGTAGATAATGCTACTGTTAACATCGGGGTGCACGTATCCCTTTGAATTAGTATTTTTGTATTCTTTGGGTAAATACCTAGTAGTGTAATTGCTGGATCAAAAGGTAGTTCTATTTTTAACTTTTTGAGGAACCCCCACACTCTTTCCCATAGTGGCTGCAGAGTTTTCCTTTCTCCACATCCTTGCCCACACCTGTTGTTCCTTGTGTTTTTTAGATTTTAGCCAATCTGACAGGTGTGAGGTAATATCTCATTGTAGTTTTGATTTGCATTTCCTTAATGATGAGTGATGTTGAACATCCTTTCATGTGTCTGTTGGTTATCCATATGTTTTCTTTAAGAAATGTCTGTTCATGTCTTCTGCCCATTTTTAATTGGATTATTTGGTTTTTGGCTGTTGAGTTTTATAAGTTGTTTATATATTTTGGACACTATCTCTTTATCAGAAATGTCATTTGCAAATGTCTTCTCCCATTCTGTAAGTTACCTTTTAGTTTTGTTGATTGTTTCTTTTGCTATGCAGAAGCATTTTATTTTGATGAAGTCACAATAGTTTATATTCGCTTTTGTTTTACTTGCCTCAGGAGACATATCTAGAAAGAAGTTGGTATGGCCAACGTCAAAGAGGTTACTGCCTGTGTTCTTCTCTAGGGTTTTTATAGTTTCAGGTGTCACATTTAGGTCTCTCATCCATTTTGAGTTTATTTTTGTGCATGGTGTAAGAAAGTGGTCCAGTTTCATTCTTTTGCATGTTGCTGCCCAGTTTTTTCTTTTTCCCATTGGATATTCTTTCCTGCTTTGTTGGATATTAATTGACCATATAGTTATGGGTTCATTCATGGGTTTTCTATTCTATTTCATTTATCTATGTACCTGTTTTTGTGCCAGTACCATACTGTTTTGACCAGTACAGCTTTGTAATATAACTTGAAGTCCAGAATTGTGAAGCCTCCGATTTTGCTCTTCTTTTTCAAGTTTGCTTTGGGTATTTGGGGTCTTTTGTGGTTCCATACAAATTTTAGGGTTTTTTTGTTTTGTTTTATTTTGGTTTGGTTTTTATTTTTAAGTAATCTCTACACCCAGCATGGGGCTTGAACCCATGACCCTGAGATCAAGAGTCTCCTGCTCTACGGACTGAGCCAGCCAGGTGCCCCCAAATCCAATTGTTTTTTTACATGATTCAGTAAGATTTTACATTTTAGTAGAATTTATCTTTGATTTTCCAATATTAATGATGTTATTATTTATAAAGGTAATTTGGTTTCCACTTTGCCAATAATTATACCACTTATTCTTGTCTAATTGCATTTGCTAGTCCTTCTAGAACAGTATTAAATATTAATAGAAAAGATGAACATTTTTGCCTCACTTTTTACTATATCAGTGATGTTTTTATTTTTCAAATCTTAAGGATGATTCTAGATGTAGATTTTTGTGTAGGTATTCATGTAAAATATAATATCCGTCTATTCTTTTTTTTTAAGATTTTATTTATTAGAGAGAGAGAGCGGGGGGGGGCAAGCGAAAGAGAGAGAGAAAGAGAGAGAGAATCTTAAGAAGACTCCACACCCAGTGTGGAGCCTGATGCAGGGCTCAGTCTCACAACCCTGAGATCACAACCTGAGCTGAAATCATGAGTTGGATGCACAACTGACTGAATTACCTAGGTACTCCTAATATCCATCTATTCTAACTTATTAATATCCTATGCCATTTTCTGCATTTGTTGAACTTATCCAGGACCAGATGAATCTGGATTTTCTGAAAGTTCCCATATATCCTTACCATTAGTGAATAGCTTCCGTGTGATTTTTATTGCATATGGGCAGAAGCTTAATATTTAAGTGTACTAAAATTGATAATGGATGAATAGTAAGTATATGATTAGAGGTGGTGGTATTGGCAAGATGGCAGAGTAGGAAGCCCCAACTCTTGTTCCTCCATAGAATTACTGATCTAACAATGATTTTGGTAGCAAAATACCTTGAAAGGAAATGCAGAACACAGAGTAAAAAGTCAGCGTAATCCAGAGGAGCACAAACTGAGAGCAGTCACATTTATATGGGTAAGAGGAGCAATTTACTCAGGTCAGTCTTTCCCTCAAACCACCTCAGCTCACTACCAAGAAGATTACCTCAACCCATGATTTCTTCCATTGTGGGAAAAGTGAGATTGGAGTGTGCCTTTGGCCTCTCAAGGCATACTCCATTGGGCTTGTTTCTGTCTCACCTCATTCCAAACACTGAACAATCTACAGAGCCCAGCAAGGAACAAAGGAAAGAGGACATCCCCTTACAGCCAGTGCTACTCAGTGAGATTGGGAAAAGATACATAACTAAGACTTTTTTCCTCTACGAGAGAGAATGAAGTGAAGGGAGTCTTATCCCCAGAATTTCAGAGCACCCTCCATGAAGCCCGTTTCTCTCCTGCCCATACTGAGTATGGAGCAACCTGTGGAGTCTGGGCCCTTGGAACAGCTAGGAATAAAGAAAAGGGGACAGCATCTTATACCTGGTGCTGATCTGCAAGACTGTGAAGAGGCACAGAACAAAATTCAATATCTTCAAATGCATAGACAACAAAGCAAACATACAAGGAACATGAAGAATCTAGAAAACAGGACACAATCAAAGGAAAAAATAAATAGTCACCAACTTGAAAGAATTGGAGATCTGTGACTTGCCTGACAAGAATTCAGAATAATCATCTTAAAGAACCTTAGTGAGTTCCCGAGCATACACATTGGGGAAAGAATAATCCCTTCAATATATTGTATTTGCAGACTGGATTTACACATGCAGAAGAATGAAACTGTGCCCTATCTCACATCATAAATAAGAATCAACTCAAAATGGATTAAAAACTTAAATGTAATGTTTGGAACTGTTGAATCACTTGACGAAAATATAGGGGAAAAGCCTCTCAACGTTGTTTTTGGCAACGATGTTTTTTTGGTATGATCTAAAAACACAAGCAGCAAAAACAAAAATAGGCAAATGGGACTACATCAAATGAAAAGACTTATGCGTAGCAAGGAAACAATCAACAGAGGGAAGAGACAATGTATGGAATGAGAGAACATGTTTATAAAGCATACATCTGATAAGGAGTTAAAATCCAAAACATATGATGACTGAAACAACTCAGTAGCAAGAAAATAACCTGATTAAAAAATGTTCAAAGACTTGAGTAGACACTCTCAAAAAAAGGCATACAATTGGTCAACAGATACATGTGAAAGTGATCAACATTACTAAACTCAGAGAAATAGAAATCAAAACCACAATGAGACATCACCTTGCTCCTGTTACAATGGCTATTATTAAAACAACAACAACAACAACAACACAAGGCTAACAAGTGTTGATGAGTATGTGGAGAAAAGGGAATCTTTGTACACTGTCAATAGAAATATAAATTGCTGTAGATATTATGGAAAACAGTGTGGAGATTCCTTTAAAAAGTTAAAAGCAGAACTATCATATGATTCAGCAGTCTCACTTCTGGTTATATATATAAAGGAAATTAAATACTTATCTTGAAGAGATAACTGTAGTCCCATATTCACTGCAGCATTATTCACAATAGCTAAGATATAAAAATGACCTGTATGCCCATCAATGGATTAATAGATAAATGTGAAATACATGTATGTATATGTACATATACATATGCATATATGCTGGAATATTTTTGAACCTTAAAAAAGAAAGAAATCCTGCAATTTGCAACCGTATGGATGAACCAAAGAAATACAGTAGTCCTTCCTTATCTGCAAGGGATTTGTTGCAAGACCCCCAGTGGATGCCTGAAACCATGGATAGTATACCAAACCCTATATATACTATGTTTATTCCTATTTATACATACTAAGATAAAGCTTAATTTATAAATTAGGCACAGTAAGAGTTTAGCAACAATAAATTAAATAGAATGATTATAACATACTGTAAAAGTTATGTGAGTGTGGTTTCTCGCAAAACATGTTTCTGTACTGCACTCTTCTTGTGATGATATGAGGTGATAAAATGCTTATTGATGGGATGAAATGAGGTAAATGACATAGGCAATGTGAAATAATGTTAGGTTATTATTGACCTTCTGGGGAATGTGTCAGGAGGAGGATCATCTGCTTCTGGACCACATTTAACCACAGGTAACTGAAACCATGGAAAGCAAAACCATGGATAGGGAATACTACTGTACTGCAAGGTGTGTATGGAATCTAAAAAGTTGAAATCTAAGAAGCACAGACTAGAAATGGGGAAATACTGGTCAAAGTTTAAATTTTGTAGGATGAATAAATTATGGAGGTTTAATTTATAGCATGATTATAGTTAATAATATTATATACTTGAAATGTGTAAAGAGAGTAGATCTTAAGGATTTTCACCAAAAAAAAAAAAAATTAAGCAGTACTTATGTGAGGTGATGGATATGTTTACTAGCTTGATTGTGGTCATCATTTAACAATGTATACATGTATCAAAACAATACATTGTATGCCTTAGATATATGAAATTTTCATTTGTTAATTATATATCAATAAAGCTGGAAAAAATAAAGTCCAGTCCATTGGAAAAAAAGAAATATATGGTTGGGTAAATTATGTTAATGAAATTGTCCCATCCTTCCTTTCCCAAAATAAATTCTTTTGATATCTGACATGATTTTTAAATGTAGTGTTTTATGTAATTTTATTTTTATGGAAAGTTTTTTTAAGCATAAATATGTCACATTTTCTTTCAAGCTGTACTAGGAACCAGTAATTTTGGCTTGGTAATGTGAATTAGACATTTAGGCTGACTTCTCCCCTTCACCAAAAGAAAAAAAAAATTAAAACCAAAGACCATTGCATCATATTGAGCATAATAGGCTTTTTCTTTTAAGTTTTCCTCTTCATTATTAATTCTCAAGTTTTTTTATTGTATTCATAGAATAGACAATATTTCAATTCTGTACTGTGTTGACAGCAAGAGAAATCCAACCCATAGTCATCTGTCATTATTCTCCCGGTATTGCATCTTGAAAGCCCTTCTGACACTGAGTAGGCTGCATTACACACACACACACACACACACACACACACACACACACACCAACACATTTCCAGGGAAGCCATTGTGTGCCATATGTATGCATATGTATATGCATACCTGGCATAGATTGGGAAAATTCCACTGATTTGATTTATTCAAAATGACTAAATTCAGGAAAGTTACCAGAACTTTTATTAAATTTTCCAAGACCTTAGATTTGCATACCATAAGCACATAAAGAAACTGCAAAAGAGACTTCCATAACCTTTAATAGCCAAATGGCCACAGGTACACCCTTATTCCATGATCTTGCTTTTATCAAGATTCAGGAACATGGTGTCCTCTTAGTAAACATTTGGCATTTGTTTGACTGTTCTAGGCAAGTTCTCAGTGCTTTGCACATAAATCATCACATTATTCCCTGTGTGCTTCTGGTGAGGTAGATAGAAATTGTCTACACTATTTAACAAAGAGGTCACATATCTTTGTGTATGTCAGAAATTTATGAGGAACAAAAAGTGAACATCTTAATGTAAAGTTAGGTAGAAATAATCACACAATTTCATAAACTTTTGTTTTATGTCATAGCAATTAAGAAGGAAAAATTAAGAGAGAAGAACGATGCCTTTAAATTTATATATCACAGCAGGTAATATAGGTTTTTCATCTTACTAAATAACCAGATACATTTTCTACGTACTAGAAAAAGTAGTAAAATATCCATACAGAAAATACTTTAATTTGCATGTATATATATATATTTAATCAAGTAGCCAGATCATTAGTGCAAGTTCAAGGAACCATTCAAGGCTATGTGATTAAAACAGCTCGTTAAAAAAAAATGTATTAAACAGTTACTTGGTTTTTTTTTGTTTGTTTTTTAACTGCTGTTGGCTCTGAAAATAAGTTGTTGCTCCCACCTTCTAAGTGTTCTCGTTCCTGTCGACGAGAATGCTAACATTTACTTCTACTAAGAACTGCTTTCTAAATTGGTAAATGAATGACCAACAGAAGTTACAGTTTATCTTTTTGCATATGTTTTCAGGCAAGGGTGGTTGGTGGCAGTGGTATGAGTGTAAATGGGACATGGTGGAACTGAGGAACCTGTGCACTTCCCAAGTGGTCTCCAAGAGACAACTGAATGTGTTTGTCTTTGGTATCAATCTTAACAAAGTAAAGGAGGGTCAGTCTTAGGCCAGCCACTTGAGACACAGTTCCATTCTCTAATTCTCATATATGGTAGTAGGATATAGTTCTTTTAGAAGATGTAAACTTTTAAGTTAAAAATAAGACGATGAGGCAGTAGCTGTTTTTATTATAGCAACTATTTTTTGAGTTCAAAGGAATTGTGTGTATTCTTCTGGAGAGTAGTAGAATAAAGCAATTCAATTACTGGGTAATACAAATCAGACTCCAAAGCAAATGGGTTCTATTTCAGTTTAAAAGAGCTTAACACTTGCTAAGCACACCCAGTTAGGAAATGTCATGTGTAGATAAATAGAAGAGTGCTTGACAGTTTTGCAAGGTTCAAAAGCAAGTGCATCACTGATATTGTGTAATGGTCAAGAACAAACATATGATATTTCTAGACTATCTTTAATATTAAACATATCTGCTTTAAGCCTACTAATATTTTTAAAGGATGACAAAGCTGAGTACCATACATGGAAGAAAGGGATAAATGCAAATGCCATTTTTAACATAATTCAGACAAGATATTGAAACAGCTTATAAATATTAAAACATTTAAAAGAATGTTATAATGACCAACAACTAATATGGCTAACTTAAAATAAATGTGTACTTGCTTCTATGTGATAATAACCCAAAACTCTTCAATCTCTACAGAATCACTTTATCTATGACAGCATAAGAGAGAAATCTCTAGTGGCAGGCTGAAGAATTCTTAATGAAGCTTTGAAAATCTTTCAGTTTGAAAAGAGATAGTGAGAGAAGACATGCTTTTCAAGTTTACAGGTAAAATTTTGCCGAAACATATGCTAAAAAATATTTAGTGATTTAGCCAGTATCCAAAAAAGAAATTAAGAGGCTAGAATGCTGTGCTAAAGCTTACAAAATGAAATTTACTTGTAGGTCCTACTAGTGGATATCATTAGAGTGACTGCTGGCCTCCCAAAATATTCTTCCTTTGAGAATCTCATTAGTAACCAGGATGGACCCCAATTGCCATGTGAGCCCAGAACCTGCATCTCTGGCCACAGTGGTTTGAAACAGAATGGGACACTGAGTTTTTTCCTGTGTCAATGAACAAGATTAAGGTGAAATCAAGAGCTGAAGGGTGAACAGTTTCTAGAAAATAAGTGAATGGAGAATCAGAGAAGGCAAATTTCCACATAGAGAAGACCTAGGAAAGGATATGTCTTTGGAAATAAAAGAAAAGTAAATACACAGCTTATTTCCTGATATTTCCAATGACATTCATTCATACATACCAGTTTATATAGGACATTGATAGGCTGGCAGAGGTAGCCTTTCAATGAAACCAATTTTTATAAAGCTCATATAATTTTCTCTAGAAAACTGGAACAAGGTACCTTTTAGGACTGACATAAACTTTAAGCACACCTCACAGATATGGAGGACATGAAGGCATAAGATAAGCATGACACTTAACAGAGTCTAATTCCAAAGGTGTGATTTATGTAATAGATTTTATCTGATTCCATAATGTATAAAGTTCTCTAAGGGATGTTGTTTTACAACGTGTGTAGCTTTTCACATGGAGGGAATGCATTAGTCCATTTACTGTGACTCTTTGGTCCTGCTATTGGTTTATTGCTCAGTGTATTCTAATGAATTCTGATTTTTATACATCTGTCACTTATAAACATCCTTACCCTAATTTAGCATTCCAGAGTCTTATCAACTTTGGGAAACTAACAAAATTGGATCTTTGAGCCTGCAACACCATAAGAAAGGGTGAGTTCATGTTTAGAATAAACAGGACATTACAGGGTCTGGGAGGATTCCCAAGATCACACCTCCTCATTTCATTATGCACTATCTTGAGACTTTTCTAATGGGCTTGTGAGCAGAGGGTTAACATCTGGAGTGGGCTGATAATGGCCTGCTGGTGAATGCTCTCAGTGTTTATCTTCTTAAATACCACATGTAAAACTAATGTGGAATTTTGTGTCTCTTTTACTGTATAAACCTCTGATCTGTAAAATTTACTTGGATTGAACACATTAAATTTGCATAAAAACTGTGGGTCTGTGTAGTTTTGTGAAAAGCTGAGACTGTAGCCTCTTTGTGTCAAGATGACCTACCTATGCATTGGTCCTTAATGTGTCTGTGACAGCCCTACATATTCTTGGGCTAAAGGGTAAAAGAAATTCAATACCATATAGCTTCTGGGCCTCCCCATGAGATTGAAAACTATCTGCCACTTCTCTTGCCCTTTTTCTTCCATAAAACTAAGTAAATGTAGTATCAGATTGAAGTCTACTTGTATCTTTTGAGTCTGATTGTGTATTCTGATGCTCAGTAATTGCTGAATAAATTCAGAGCTTATTCAGAAGTTGCTATAATATGGTTTAACAATACAACAGAATTTAAAAATTCAAAAACAAGAAAAATAAAACCTTAAGATTCATGAAGCTTTATACTTAAAGCCAAACTGACCCTTAATAAACATAATTTCATTTTCTCAACTATGAGTTTCTGGCACTATTAGTTTACTAGGACTGACATAACAAAATACCACAGACTGGGTGGCTTAATAACAGAAATACATTTTCTCACAGTTCTGGAGGCCACAAGTCCAAGATGAAGGCATCAACTGGTTTGATTTCTTTTTCAGCCTCTCATCTTGGCCTCCAGATGACTGCCTTCTTGCTATGTCTTCACATGGTCTTTCTTTTTATGTGCAGGCATCCTTGAGGTCTCTTTGTGTACCCAAATTGTCTCTTCTTGAAAGAGCATCAGATACAGTGGATTAGGGCTCATTCTAATCCTCCTGTTATGTTAATAACCTCACTAAAAATCCTCTCTCTAAGTGCCCTTACTTTCTGAGGTTTGGAGTGTCAAGAATTTCAACATATGAACTTGTAGGGGGGCACAGTTGGCCTATAACATATTCTGTGTATTCAAGTCTAGAATGGATGACCATTTGGTGAGGATGTAACAGAGAAAAGTGATACAAAGGATAGGACATCAGCTACAGTAGATTTAAAAGTATTTTTTTTTCAAGGAAACTGTAAAAAGATTTTATAGTTTAAGAAGATAAAGTATTAGATCAAACCATATGAAATGTTCTAATTACTTTTGTTACTTTTTATGTTTTTTTAATTCAAATATAATTAAAATACAGTGTTAGTTTTAGGGATACAGTATAATGACTCAACAATTCTATGCATTTTTCACTGTTCATCAAGATAAGTAGATGTACTCTTAATCCCCTTTATTGATTTCACCCATCCTTTCCCCCTCCCCTCCCCTCTGGTAATCACCAGTTTGTTCTTTGTTTTAAGAGTCTGGTTTTTTGGTTTGTCTCTTGTTTTTCCCCTTTATTTGTTTGTTTTGTTTCTTAAATTCCATGTACAAGTGAAATCACCTGGTATTTGCTTTTATCTGACTGACTTATTTCGCTCAGCATAATATTCTCTTGGTCTAACCATGTTGTTGCAAATGGCAAGAATTCATTCTTTTTTTTTTATAGCTGAGTAATTTCCACTGTATGTATGTACCACATCTTTTTGCATTCATCTATGGATGAACACTTGCTTCCATATCTTGGCTATTGTAAATAATGTTGCAATAAACATAGGGATGCATATATCTTTTGAATTAGTGTTTCAGTTTTCTTTGGATAAATACCCAGTAGGGGAATTACTGGATTATATTGTAATTCTATTTTTAATGTTTTGAGGAACCTACATGCAAAAGAATGAAATTAGACCAATTTCTTACAGCCTACACAAATACAAACTCAAAATGGGCTAAAGACCTAAATGTGAGACCTGAACCCATAAAATTCTGAGAAGAAAATATAGGCATTAATTTCTTTGACATTGACTATGGAAATATGTTTTCTAGGTATATCTCCTCTGGCTAGGGAAACCAAAGCAAAATTAAGTTATTGAGACTACACCAAAATATAAAGCTTTTGCACAGTAAAGGAAATCATCAACAAAAAAGGAAGGTAATATCCTGAATGGGAGAAAATATTTGCAAATAATATATTTGAATAAGGGGTTAGTATACAAAATATATCAAGAACTTATACAACTCAACACACACACACACACACACACACAATTCAGTTAAAAATGGACAGAGGACCTGAATAGACATATTTTCCAAAGACATACAGAAAGCCAACAGACACATGAAAACATTCTTAACATCACTCATCATCAGGGAAATGCAAATTAAAACCACAATGAGTTATCATTTTATACTTGTCAGAATGGCTAAAATAAAAAACACAAGAAATAACAAGTGTTGGTAAGGATGTACTTTTGTTACTTTTGTGATTGCTAGACCACAATGCAGAAACAAAGACCCACAATAAATATTGTTGATAAGAGAGGAGTTATTCTAACCAAAATTTTACATAGAATCAACTTTAACTTTCCACCTGGTTTTGTCTGATTAGGCCCCAAAGGTTGGGGTAGATGATGATCATATAATGTGATAAAAGACTGCCTTATTAAGGATATCATTACCTGTCCAATTTGGGATTATGTAGCATTTTTTTTCCAGATTTGACATTAGTAAGGATGCACTGAATTAAGCACTTTAACCCTATTTTTACAATAATAACTGCTCCTTTGTGACATTTTATTCATAAACTTTTTACACATTTCACTTAGTTATCTTTTTTTTTTAAAGATTTTATTTATTTATTTGAGAGAGAGAGAATGAGAGAGAGCAAGCACATGAGAGGGGGGAGGGTCAGAGGGAGAAGCAGACTCCCTGCCGAGCAGGGAGCCTGATGCGGGACTCGATCCAGGGACTCCAGGATCATGACCTGAGCCGAAGGCAGTCGCCCAACCAACTGAGCCACCCAGGCGCCCCTCACTTAGTTATCTTTAATACAACTGCAAGGAAGATACTTTTAGTTCCACCTTAATAGTTATAAGAATCAAGGGTTGGAGGATAAGGAAATATGTGACAGAGTCACAATTTGATCTCCTGTGTCTGGATCTTCAAACCCCAGGATCTTTACCATACATTCTCTTGTCTCTCATGAAAAGAAACATAAGGCATTAAGTTATGAAACAAAATTTTGGGAGGTAGTAACAGTGCTGTGCATACTGGTGGGCAGTCAGACTATGAATTTATTCTTCAAGCAAAGAACATTGTTTTGCCTATGATTGTTACTTAAGCCAGTATAAAACATTTTTTATTACTTGGAGGTACTTTTTCTTTTTTTTCCTTTCTTTTTTCCTTTTTTTTTTATTATGTTATGTTAGTCACCATACAGTACTTCTTTAGGTTTTGATGTTGTGTTCCATGATTCATTGTTTGCCTATAACACCCAGTGCTCATTGTAATACATGCCCTCCTTAATACCCATCACCAGAATAACCCATCCCCCCCCACTTTCCTTCCCTCTGAAACCCTCAGTTTGTTTCCCACAGTCCATAGTCTCTCATGGTTCATCTCCCCCTCTGATTTACCCCTCTTCATTTTTACCTTCCTTCTCCTAATGTCCTCCATGCTATTCCTTATGTTCCACAAATAAGTGAAAACATATGATAATTTTCTTTCTCTGCTTGACTTATTTCACTTAGCATAATCCCCTCCGGTTCAGTCTATGTCAATGCAAATGGTAGGTATTCATCCTTTCTGATGGCTGAGTAATATTCCATTGTATATATGGACCACATCTTTATCCATTCATTTGTTGAAGGGCATCTTGGCTCCTTCCAGAGTTTGGCTGTTGTGGACATTGCTTCTATGAACATTGTGGTGCATGTGCCCCTTCTTTTCACTACATCTGCATCTTTGGGGTAAATGCAAACTACACAGTAGTGCAGTTGCTGGGTCATTGGGTAGCTCTATTTTTAACTTTTTGAGGAACCTCCACACTGTTTTCCAAAGTGGCTGTACCAACTTGCATTCCCACCAACAGTGTAAGATACGGGTTCCCCTTTCTTCACATCCTCTCCA
The DNA here is from genome assembly GCF_002201575.2 of Neomonachus schauinslandi. Taxonomy (NCBI): domain Eukaryota; kingdom Metazoa; phylum Chordata; class Mammalia; order Carnivora; family Phocidae; genus Neomonachus; species Neomonachus schauinslandi. Next base: position 41,275,898 of record NC_058412.1, on the reverse strand, counting down.
ACATTTGTTGTTTCTTGCCTTGTTAATTTTTGCCATTCTTACTGGTGTAAGGTGGTATCTCAGTGTGGTTTTGATTTGAATTTCCCTGATGGCCAGTGATGATGAACACTTTTTCATGTGTCTGTTAGCCATTTGTATGTCTTCTTTGGAGAACTGTCTGTTCATGCCCTCTGCCCATTTTTTGACTTGATTATTTGTTTTTTGGGTGTTGAGTTTGAGAAGTTCTTTATAGATCTTGGATATCAGCCTGGAGGTACTTTTTCTTTAGAAAATATAACTTGACACCCTTACTGAGCCTTCTGTCTGTGGATCTCTCAGTGTATAATTAGCCCCTAGTAAACCATCATTATGATAGTGCAATTAAAATCTAATTGTGTTCAGTTTTCAAATAATTTTATGGAAGGAATAGGTGCTTATGTTATGAAAAGACAGATTGGTTCCTGATTCAAAGTAAAATTTCAAGTTAGAAACTACATTAATGAAGGCAGTTATTGTAGTGATTCTAGAGTTACTTTTACAATACTTTCTATAGACACCATTGACTGAAATGTGGCACTAAACCATTTTATATGTACGATTAAGATAGCATTAATAAAAAAGCTTTTTTTTCCTTGTATAAAACAGGAAAGGATTATGCAGATAGTGAATGTTTTTCAATATAAAAATAAACTAATGTTTGTGTGTTACCTTCATATCTATATTATTTTCATTTGGCATTAGGAAACGTAAGTATTTAATTTTAAAACATCATGTCTCATATTTTTCAATCTTTATAAAATATTAAATATATGAGGAGAAAAATTTTATAAAGAATTGTGAATTGTATACTGTTACTGTTGGAAATTAAATATTCAAAAAATTGATTACTATAAGAGCATAAGAATACCTCAAAAAAAAAAAAACCCTTAAGTGATAAAGCAATCAATCAGAAAGTAAGAAAAGGTGAATTCATTGTCAAATCATTGTCTTTTTGTTTCTGACATAGTTGCTGACTGATCTAAGGGAAATTATCTGCCTTGATTAAATACTTTTTTTTCTTTAATGAAAAAATCTATCATTAAAATAGTGTTTTAGAGTGCTGTCAATGAATATGGCAGAGTAAGAAACTCCAGAACTCCATCATTCCAGAAATGCAGTGAGTAAGCTTGCAAAAAATAGAATAAACTTTTTAGAAACTTTGAAATCTAATAAAAAAACTTAGATCAACAGAACACTTAACAGGAAAGAAAAACTACTAAATTTTGCAAAGAGAGTTCTATGGCACTTTTTCTTACTATTTTAATTCCCTACCTCAGCAGCAGCTTTGATGAATGTAACCTTCATTCCTGGCAGAGGTTGCTGGTACCAGTGGGAGAAATAGGGATCTTATTCTTAAAGACTTGTGATTGGGTGTTTTGACTCTCTTGGCTCCCTGAAGTATCAGTTCAAGATTATACTTTTGTTTCATATGTCCCAGAGCTTTCTCAGGCATCATTGGTTGAAAGCATAGGGCAAAAGAGAAAACTTGAGACCAAGAATAAACAGAAATGGAAGCCAGGAACGAAGAAGCTAGGGAAGGAGATACTAGAGAAATAAGAGATTTTTAAAAGCTCCTGTCAGGGAATCTGGAGGCAAAACGCACACCAAGGATGAATGCGTGCATGCTCAGGAGAGATAGAGAGACCAGAGAAGAACCTAAGTTATCACCTGTGGCCACTCTTCATGCCATACCCATGAAAGAAATGAAGGTTTAGACAGAGAAGCAAACTACTTGGCAAAGCACTGAAGTAATGCCTCAATACAGAGCCAATCTGAAGAATGCAAGAATGTTTTTATTTGGGAGTTGGGGGAGTTGGGGTGAGGTGTTCCAAATGTCTAAGGAGGTCTCTGTCAAATCACTAGTTTGATTGAAACCACAAACCACTAGGCTGATTGAACAGGAACATTTGAAACCACACATGACAATACGGACTTTTCAAAATTAGTTCAACAACAAAACAAACTACACAAATACAAAAACCAGAAAAACAAATCACAGAGACCAGGGAAACTGTGGTTTTTAGGATTGTTACATTGCAATATTCAGAATGTCCAGTTTACAACAAAAACAAGGCATGCAAAGAGAAAAGAGAGTATAGTTTAACCTATATATAGGAAAAAAGAAATTAATAAAATAGTCCTTGAGAAAGCCCAAATATTGAATTTACTAGAGAAACATTTCAAATAAACTATCTTAAATATGGTTAAAGAGCTAAAGGAATTCCCTGTGCACAAAGAACAAAAAGAAACCAGGAGGGATGCCTGGGTGGCTCAGTCGATTAAGCATCTGCCTTCAGCTCAGGTCATGATCCCAGGGTTCTGGGATTGAGTTCCACATCAGGCTTCCTGCACAGCAGGGAGTCTGCTTCTCTCTCTGCCTGCTGCTCCCCTTGCTTGTGCGTGTGCTATCTCTCTCTCTGGCAAATAAATTAATAAAATCTTTAAAGCCAAAAAAACAGAATATTGTTTCTCTGAATAGAAAGTATCAATAAAGAAATAGGAATTATAAAAATGATATTCTGGCATAGAGAAGTGTAATAACTGAAATGAAAAATTCAGAAGAGGGATTCAGATTTGAGGAAGCGGAGGGAAGAATCGATGGATTTGAAAAAGATCAACTGAAATTGTCCAGTCTGAGTGATAGAAAAAAAATAATGAAGAAAAATGAGTAGAACCTGAAAACCTGTGGACACAACCATGAATACCAATGCATGCATAATGAGAGTCTCAGGAGGAGAGGAAAGAGATAGGTAAATAATATTTGAGAAATAATAAAAAAAAACCTTCTCAAATTTAGTGAAATGTATGAATCTATACACTGAAGAAGCTAAACAAAATCCAAGTGGGATAAACTCAGAGATCTGCAGCTACATATAATTAAATTGTTGAATTCCAAAGACAAAGAGAGTATCTTGAAAGCAGCAAGGGAGAAGTAACTTGTCTGTACAGGGAATCCTCAAGATAAATAGCCAGTTTCTTTTCATAAAACATCTAGGCCTGAGGCAGTGCTAACATATATCAAATATGTAAAATGCTTAAAGAATAAAACCTGTCAACCAAGGGTTTTATATCTGAGTAAGTTTGTCTTTTAAAATGTATCCCAAATTAAGACATTTCTAGATAAAGAGAAACTGTCCATTGTTAGACCTGACCTGTGAGAAATGATAAAGTAGTCCTTCAGGTTGAAATAAAGAACACTAGTCTGTAGCTCAAAGCTATAAAATGGGAAAACACCATTAAAGGTAATTGCATAGGTAAATGTTAATCCAGTGTGTCTTTGGATTTTACCTCCTTTTTTTTCCCCTACATGATTCACATGACAAAAAAGACAGTAATTATAAATCAATGTTAATGGACAATGTATGAAGATATAATTTATGACAACAGTACAAGGCAGTGCTATATAAAGCAAGTGTTTATGTGCTCTTGTACTTAAGTTGCTATTAATTCAAGCTAATTATATAAATTACAGTATTAATTGTAATCCTCCAGTTTATCACTAAGAAAATATATATATAATAAATGAAATGAGAAGAGAATTAAAATTGTATACTAGGAAAAATAGAGACAAAATAAGACAATAGTGAAAGAATTGAGGAACAAAAATCATACAAGATAAAGACAAATTGCAAAATGGAAGAAGCAACTCATCTTTATCAGTAATCACACTAAATGTAAATGGATTAAACTTTAATTAAAAGACGTGGATAGGCAGAATGGGTTTAAAAAAATGATCCACTCTGTGTTGTCTACAAAAGTTTCACTTTAGATCCAAAGACAAGAGGTTGAAAGTGAAAGAGTGGAATGATATTCCATACAAGTATTAACCAAAAGTGAAGTGCAGTGTCGGGACAAATATCAGACAGAATTTAAGTCAAAATTTGTTGCCAGAAACATTATGCAAACATTATGCAAAATGTTGCAAGTGACATTATGTATTGATAAAAGTGCCAATCCACCATGGAAGCCATAACAATTGTAAAAATATACATAACTAACAACAAAGTTCCAAAATGTATGAAACAAAAACTAACATACTTAGAGGGGAAATAGACAAGTACAGTCTCCGAAAACTCCAGTTTCACAATGCTGGTAGGTAGATTCTAGATAACAGCTTCTTTAACTTTCCTTTCTGGAGATTTTTTTGGGGGGGGATTGTTGTTTTGCTTTTTGTATTTTTTTTTTTTTTTGCTTTTCTGTGTGCCCTGAACTATGGGTAATCAGTACTAACTGCCATTCACTAGAACTACATGTTCATTTAAAGTCCTCAGTTTTGAGGGTTTTGATGATATTGCTTTTATTGCAGTGCTATTACATATTTTATACCTCATTTAAATAGGTGAATGTTTTAGCGTTAAATAAGAAAATTGCTTGAACTTTTCAGACATCATACCATTTTTTTCCTCATTCAGATAAAATGCATCATTGTAATTATGACTGGCATGTTATTACCTACTCATTCCCCATTAACTATTCTCCAGCCCTGGTTAATAACTTTGGACCTTAGATACATCATTTGCATACCATTAAGGGTTAGTGCTATTGCATTTATTAGGCAGATCATGTTTCATAGTATTTCCATACCTACAATTTTATGTAGAATAAAATTAAAAGATACCTTGTGAAGCAGCAGATAACTAGATGGAATATTTTTTTCTAGAAGAATAAGCTTAACTAGGAATGGTTTTACTTTTCAAAAGACATTTGGCAGTATCTGGACACATTTTCAGTTGTCACGCTCAGGGGCTGCTACTGGCATTTTCACTTTTTTTTTTCTTTTTTATAGGAAATGTGGCCTGGAATACCAATATGTACTCCAGGAAAATGGAAATATTTGGGCTAGCTGGTTGTAGCCTTGTAAAGAAAAGTGTTAAGAATAAATAAGACTAGAGAAGTAGAGATTGATTCATGGTGTATACCAAAAGCTTGCAGATGTTTTTCTCTTCTTCTCATTTTAATGGCTATCTAGCTTTTCCCTCATGGTCAAATTAGACATGGTTGGAGGAATGGATGTTATACATGAGCACAATAGAATGACTGAATACTGAATCTTACATAACAAAAACCTATACTTGGTTGAATATAGCCTCTAACATTCATTAGTTAACCATCTATTGGAAGACAGCTTGATCACATCAGATCTCCTTTTTTCATAGGACCTATTCTGGAAATGGGTTTATCTTTCCAGACCATTTTGCAGGTACCAATGCATTCACCCAAGGGCAATGATTGTTGACAGGATGTTTCAAATTATTTGCCTCAGACTAAAGGAATTATTTTACAAAAAAGGTAAATATTAGGCTTATAACTTTGTGATCCACTGGTCTTGTGACTTAGTCTGTCATCCAGAAACAGTGAGTCTTAAGGAAGAGAGGAATGAACTGTTAAAAGCTTATCTAAGCCCAGTCCACAGAATCAGCTTTCGTATTGCTTCTTCATAAGGCATTAAACCAATGGCTAATATGTAGTGTTATATACTCAGTAGCTAGAATACATAGGTCTGGTGCTAATGAATGGAAATAGGATTGTCCCTTACCAACACTACCAGCCAAACCTGGAAAACAAAAGAGAAATGAATAATCTTACAGAGAAAAAAAACTTGGAAAACACCATGCAAGTAAGGTTAAAAAAGTCACCAGTTGTGGGACAAATCAAAACTATTATGACACCTGATTGGATGTAATGAGAATACACTGTCACTTCTAGGACATCCTTGTGAAAAAATGTACAGTATAATATAATCATGATGAATCATAAGAAAAAACACAAATTGAGAAGCAGTATCCAGGATAATTGAATTAGAGTCTTAAGCAGAAGCATGTAAAGGAAGACTGAGGAACTATTTTAGACGGAAGAAGACTAAAGAGACATGTTATAAATGATTATAAACTGGATACTTTTTTTTTTAAGATTTTTTATTTATTCATTTGAGAGAGGGAGAGAGCAAGCAAGAGCATGAGCAGGAGGGGAGGGGCAGAGGGAGAAGCAGGCTCCCTGCTGGACCCTGGGATCATGACCTGAGCCGAAGGCAGACACTTAACCGACTGAGCCACCCAGGCACCCCAAACTGGAACCTTTTGCTACGATTTGCATGATTGAGACAACATGTGAAACTTGAATGGGGAACCATAGATTATATGAATTTAATGCATCACTGCAATTTTAGTGCTTTTGATAGTTATATTATTACATAGGAAAAATTCTTAGGAATTACAAAGTAAGTTATTCAGATTTAAAGGACACTGATAGCAGCTGACATATATTCATATGATTAAAAAAAAAACAAAAAAACCCCAAAAAACTACTTCTGACAATGATAAAAGAGCCTAAATGTTTATATATTCAATAGTGGTTAGAAAAATAATCTAAAGACTATATAAGAATGGAAAATAAAGATTAAAACCGAAGTTAACAAAGTAGAAAATAAACCTGTAATAGATTTAACAGAGTCAAATACAAATTATTTGAAAAATTTCTAAGCAACAAGCAAATAATAAAGAAAAAAGGCAACAAAGGTCAGAAATAGAAAAGATACTTCAAAATAAGTAGTTCAGGTAGTAACAAGATTTTACTGGGACATTATGGAAAATTTTACACCAACATTGAAATATTAGATGAAATGGATATTTTCCTATATTCAACAATAAAACCAGAATAATTCTACAACCTTATAGATAATAAATTAACTTTTGAGAAGACCCTTCCTCCTAAAAAACAATGCACACAGGTGTACACACACACACACACACACTCTGAAACACAAAAACACACTTCAGGCATGGTTGGTTTCACTAGCAAATTACATCAAAATTTCAGTTTTGTTTTTATTTAGGTTCAGCCTTATGAAAAATTTGGTAGAGTATAGAAAAGGAAGTAATATTTCCCAATTTATGCTATGAGGCTGTAAAACCTTGATAACAAAATCTGAAATGGACATTAAGAGAAAGGAAGACTATGGGTAAATATCATATTCTGAACAAAATTTTAAGGAAATTGCATTATAGCATTATATAAAATGAATAATACATTATGGACGTTTGAGTTTATTCCAACAAGGTAGGTTATGTAACATTAGGATATATATCAGTATAATTTACCACATTAATAAAAAAAGAGGAAGAATATATTTGATAACTTATATTGCTGCAAAAATTTTTCACACATTTCAATATTTATTTGTGATTAAATACCTTATTAGGTGAGAAAGAGAGTATTTTTTTAAATATAAACAATAAATTCCTACAGGAAACATTATGCTCGAAGTTAAAGATCTGAATTCTCTCCTTCTGAAATAAAAAATATAGTTAAAGATACCTAAAGTGCCTGCTAATATTTGATAATGTAATTCAGGTAATATCCAATGCTATATATGTATTTAAAAAGAATTTTATATCAATTTATTTGATATCACTCTGTACATAGAAAACTTTTAAAACTCTGGTTAAGTAATGTATTAGAAATTTTGGCAAGGTTTCTGGATATTCGATCAATATACAAAAATCAATTGTAGTTCTATATGCCACCAACTGACGGGAAAAATTTACAATAAAATGAAAAATTATTAATTTCCTTGGAAACTAACAAATACAAGATCTATTTGTGGACAGTTATAAAATTTTATTGATGGTCAGTAAAGAAAGCTTGATAAATGGACATGTAATGTACTAGAAATTGCATTTTCCAAGCATGGCTTCAAAAATTGTCTTATTAAATCAGTTTATATATACACAGCATATATATTTTCAATTCAGAAGTTTTTTACATTGTTATTTTATAAAGCTTAGTTGATTTGGAAATGCTTAGGATTAAGAGTAGCCAAAACATTATCATACTAATAGTATAAAGTAGTCACCGTTTAGAGAAGTTTTAAAAAGTTTTACAAACACCATTTGCTGTTATAGTAATGGCAAAGTTGTATAAATAGACCAATACAATGGAATGAAGAACCTAGATATAGACACAAGTATGTGTAAACTATTGGCACATGAATGAAGGGACACTGCAGAGAGGGGAAAATAGATGGTCTTTTCAATAAAAAGATGCCTGTAAGCTGGTTAATTTAACACCAATATGTTTAAAACAATATTTTATACTTTTCTTATAGAAAAGTATAAAAAGGAAATTTTTTAGAACTTTGGGATATGGAATGGTTTCTTAAACAGGTACAAAAACAATAACTACACATTTAAGGAATCTTGTCAGATCACTGTTTAAAGATGGATTAAATAGTCCAGAAACTTCACTGACCACACAAAACAAGGAGTATGCACTTTGCAAAAGTAGTCTGAAAAAGTCACAAATGGACATCTCTATACCTACACAAGCAAAATCAAAAATTCCTGAGAATTTGGAGAATGAGATTTCCAAAATTACCACATTATAACACTTAGAAGAATGTCTAGTTCTTTACAAAAAAAATACAGAACATTCAAAGAAACTGGAAAGTATGACCCATTGAAAAGACACAAAAGAGACAGAAATCATTCCTAAGGAATCCCAGACATTGGAATTATTGAATCCAGTATCACAGTAAAAGGATCATATTCCATGACCAAGTGGAATTTATCCCAGGAATTCAAGGCTGAATCAACATACTAAAATCAGTATATCATATTAATAGAGTAAAGGGGAAAGTAACACATAATTATCTCAGAGACAGAAGAAGCATTTGGCATAACAGCCTTTCATAATAAAAAATAAAACAGGAATAGAAGGGAACTACTTTAATCTGGTAAAGGTCATTTATGAAAAATCCACAGCTAAAAACAAGCTTAATATTGAAATAGTGAAAGATTGAAAGTTTTCTTCTTAAGATCAGGAAAAAGACAAAGATATCTGTGCTTGTTGCTACTGTGTAACATTGCACTGCAGATTGTAGTCAGGGAAATTAGGCAAGAAAATAAAAGGCATCCACATTGAAAAAGAAGTAGTAAAACTATTTGCACTTAAAGTGATTTTGTTCATAGAACATCCAAAGGAATAAGCAGTTGTTAGAGCTAATGAAGGTTCAGCAAAATTGTAGGATACAAGACCAACATAGAAAAGTCTGTATTTTTATATGCTAATAGTTGGAAAATAATTTAAGGAATCAATTCCAAAAAAAAAAGGACTTAGAAATGAATTTGAAAAAATAAATTAAGACTTAGACACTGAAAGCTACATAAAAACATTGTTGAAAAAAATTAAAGATATAAATAAATGGGAGGAAAAAGGATCTAAATAAATGGACAGCCTTCCTTTGTTTATGAGATGGAAGTTTTGTTATTGGTAGTGCTCTCCAAATTGAGCTATATTTCGGGTTTTTAACTGACTTCTTGCAGAAATAGACAAACTGGTCCTAAAATTAATATGGAAATGCAAAAGACCAGGAATAGTGAAAACAAATTTGGAAAAGAACAAAATTGGACAACTCACACTTCCCAAATTCAAAACATATTATTCAGAACTATGGTAATCAACACTGACACATAGATTAAGGATATAGATTAATGAATTGAGGATACACAAATAAACCTGTACTTGTAAGGTGGATTGATGTTTTTGACAAGAAGACTAAGACAATTCAGTAGTGAAAAAAACAGTTTTTTCAGTAAATGGTGGTTGGCCAACTCAATATCCACATGCAAAAGAATCAATCTAGGCCCCTCTATATAACCGTGGTCAAAAATTAAGTAAAAATGGATCAATGATCTAAATATAAGAGCTAAAATTATAAAACTCTCATGAGGAAAAACAGGTATAAATCTTTGTAACCTTGTATTAAGCAACAGTTCTATGGATATGGCCCCTAAAACACAAGCAATCAAGGGGGAAAATATATACATATATAAACATAGATTGGACCTGATCAAAGTTAAAAAGTTTTGAGCTGTAAAGTGTGCAATCAAGAGAGTGAAACCCACAGAGTGAGAAAATATTTTGAATCCTATGCCTGGTAAGAGTACAGTGCAGAATATGTAAAAAATCTTCAATTCAGCAGTGCCTTAAATGCATATTGCTATGTTAAAGTAGCCAATCTGGAAAGTTTACATATTGTTGTATGATTATAGTTATTTGACATTCTGGTAAAGGCAAAGCTATGGAGAGAGTAAACATATCAGTGGTTGCCAAGGGTTTAAAAAGAGGAAAGAAGTGATGAATACATGGAACACAGGGGATGCTTAGGGCAATGAAACTATTCTCTGTGATATTGTAATGGTGAGCATATGTGATTATACATTTGTCAAGACACACACAATGTACAGCTCAGAGTGAATTTTAATGTAAACTGTTAGGTAATAATGTTGGTTGCTGTTAGGTAATAATAATGTATTGATATTGGTGCCATTAATTGTAATAAATATACCACACTACTGCAAAATGTTAATAATAGCAGAACCTTTGGGCTTGAGGGTGTATATGGGAACTTTGTATTTCCTGCTAAATTATTTTCTAAACCTAGATCTCTAAAACATGAAATTTATTAATTAAAAAGCCTGCCACAATTTTTCTGAATCAGCATTTTGTGGCTTTTTGCATAGGTTTCTCCACATATTTTGTTAGATTCATACCTAGTTTTATCCTTGTTTTTGAAACCATTGTTAATAGCATTATTTTTTGTGCTTTTTTTCCTACTTTTCCTTCTTCAGTTTTTCATTACTGATATATAAGAAAGCAATCGATTTTTCTGTATTACTCTTGCATTCTGCATTGCTATATTCACTTACTGGTTTTAAGAGGTTGTTGGTTATTCATGTTGATTCTTGGAATTTTCTACTTAGATAATACTGTCTTCTGTGAATAAAATCAGTTTTATTTTATTTTTCCAGTATACATACATTTCATTTCTTGTATGATTGCTTTAGTTAACAAATCCAGTGTAGCATTGAAAAGGGTGGTGAGAGAGCACATCCTTTTCTTGTTCTTGAACTTAGGGGTAAAATGTCCCTTTATTCACAGTTAAATATGAAATTAGTGGTAGGTTTTTCATAGATGTTATTTATCAATTTGTGAATGTTAGGCTTTATCCATACATTGTTAAGAGTTTTTGGTCATAAATAGGTGATGGATTTTGTCAAATGTTCTTTCTGCTTCAGTTAATATGATCATACATTTATTTCTTCTATGATCTGTGCACATGCTGTATTACATTGATTTTTAAATGATGAAATACTCTAGCAAATCTAGAATAATTCCCATTTGCCATTATGTATGATTATTGTTTTTAAATTGTGGATTTTGGCTTGCTGATATTTAGTTGAGGATATTTTTATCTGTATTTATGAAAGATATTGGTTAGTTCTTCCTCTTTCTTCTAATGTCTTTATCTGGTTTTAATAATAGGGTAATGCTGGACTCATTGAATGAACTGGGAAGTGTTCCTCTATTTTCTAGAAGAGAATGTGGAAAATTGATTGATTAAATGATTGAGAGAATTGACTACTTAAAATCATCTGGGCCTGATGATTTTTCTTTCAGGTTATTTGTTATTGATTTAATTTACTTAAAATATATAAACTTATTTAGAGTATCTATTTCTACTTATGTGAGTTTTGATAGCTTGTCAAGTAGTTGATCTCATCTAAGTTATCAAAATTGTGGGCTTAAAGTTATTTGTAGTATTCTGTTAGTATAATCTTAATATGCATGGAATCAGTCATGAAGACTTTTCATTACTATATTGGTAATTTTTCTCTTCTCTATTTTTTGTTTAGCCTGACTGGGGACTTTATTATTTTTATTACTCTTAAACAAACAAACAAAAAACAAAGCAAAAACCTAGCATTTGGTTTTGTTGATTTTCTCCTTTAATTGACTATTTTCAGTTTCATAAATTTCTGCTTTACATTTTATTGTTTCACTTTTTCTACTAGCTTTAAGCTTAACTTTTTATTTATGTGGTGTACAATGACTGAAAAAATATTTTTGTTTTAGGTCCTTCCTTTATAATACATACATTTAATGCTTTAAAATTTCATTTAATCGGGGCGCCTGGGTGGCTCAGTCGTTAAGCGTCTGCCTTCGGCTCGGGTCATGATCCCGGGGTCCTGGGATCGAGCCCCGCATCGGGCTCCTGCTCGGCGGGAAGCCTGCTTCTCCCTCTCCCATTCCCCCTGCTTGTGTTCCCTCTCTCGCTGTGTCTCTCTCTGTCAAATAATTAAATAAATTCTTTAAAAAAAAATAAATAAATAAATAAAATTTCATTTAATCACTGTTTTCCTTGCATCATGTAAATATTGTTGTTTTAAATTTTCATTTACTTAAAATATTTTAAAATTTCTTCTGATACTTCTTGTTTGATCCATGTGCTATTTATAAAAAGTGTTTCATTTAATCTCCAAATATCGGGGTTCCAGCTGTTTTTCTATTACTGATTTTTTGTTTAACTTCATTGTGGATTGTGAGCATATTTTGTCTGGTTTCTGTTCTTTCGGATTTGTTGAGTTTTAGGATACAATATGTGATCTATCTTGGTGAATGTTCATGTGAGCTTGACAAATGTGCATTACTTTGTTGTTGAATAGAACATTCTATATATGTTAATTGGATCGAGTTTATCAGTTATGTTATTTAGTTCAACTATGTCACTGATTTTCTTTCTGTTGGATGTATCATTACTGAAAGAGAGAGGTGTTGAATTCTCCAAGTTAATTGTGGATTTGTCTATTTCTTGCAGCTCTAATGGATTTTGCCTCTTTTATTTAGACACTCAGTTGTTGGGTGTATAAACATTTAAGATATTTATGTCTTCTTGAATAAATAACTCTTCTGTCATTATTTAGTGTCCCACATATATATGTATATTTCTTAAAATTTTCTTAAATTTCTGTTTTATATCTTCAAATTTTAAATTACTTTTTCTGCAAGAAAAAAGTGAAGGCACAAAAAATACAAATCATGTTATTTATAAAAATTTTAAGAACAGTTTAAAATATTCTTCTTATGTATTACTGTGTAACAAAGTACAGTTTAAAATATTCTTCTTATGTATTACTGTGTAACAAAGTACTCTAAACTCAGTGATATAAAAAAACTGGTTTATTATTCCCATAAATTCTGTGAGTCAGTAATTCAGAAGAAGTGTGGGAGGATGAATTTTGTTTCTGCTTCACTATGTCTGAGGCTTCAGCTGAGAAGGTTTGAAGAGTTGTGGGTAATTTTGATGATTGCAGCTGTAATCATCTAGAGGATTATTCACTCAATTTTTGATGTCTGGGCTGGGATGAGTCAAAGATAAGTTGACCAACTGTTCTAGTTTGCCTGAAACTGAGGGAGTTCCCAAGATGTAGGACTCTTACTTGTTAAAACCAGGACCTCTTGGGCATACACTTGGTCAGCATACTTTAACATTGAGCTCATTTGTAGCAAAGCACTTGCCCTTTTCATCTGCCTTAGGCTTCTCAAAACGTTGTGCTGGATTGTGAGAGGAAGTATTCCAAGAGGGTGTATTTGGAGATAAATGTTTAAAATGACCAAGCTGCAGCTACAAGACTTCTCACAAAACCTGGGAAGTCACATAGCATCATTTGATTACATATGAGCTATGAAGGCTAGCCCACATTTACAGGAGGGGAATTAGCTACTGCCTTTTGATAATAGAGTAGCAAAAATTGTACCGTAGAAGAGAAGCTAGAAGAAATAATGTGAAGCTAGAAGAAATAATGTTGCAGTAATCATTGAGAAAGGCAATATGCTAGGAAATAAATGATACTGCCCTGTGATACATATATAGGTGGTATAACTATAAGGAAAGCAAAGAAATTATCATTTAAAAATTCAGGTTAGCAATTATAGTAATCAGGAAAGAAAAAGAAATAAAAGGTATCCAAATCAGTAAGGAAGAGGTAAAACTATTTGCAGGTGACATGATACTATATATAGAAAACCCTAAAGACTCCACCAAAAACTGCTATAACTGATAAATGAATTCAGAAAAGCTGTGGGATACAAAAATCAATATACAGAAATCTCTTGCATTTCTATACACTAATAATGAAGCAGCAGAAAGAAATTAAGAAAACTCTCATTTACAATTGCACCAAGAAGAATAAAATACTTAGCAATAAACTTAACCAAGTAGGTGAAAGGCCTGTACTCTGAAAACTGTAAAACACTGATGAAAGAAATTAAAGATGACACAAACAAATGGAAAGATATCCCATGCTCATGGATTGGAAGAACAAATATTGTTAAAATGACCATCCTACCCAAAGCAATATACAGATACAATGAAATCTCTATCAAAATGCCAACAGCATTTTTCAAAGAACTAGAACAAATGATCCTAAATGTGTATGGAACCACAAAACACCCTGAATAGACAAAGCAGTCTTGACAAAGAAGAACAAAACTGGGGTATCCTAATTCCAGATTTCAAGATCTACTACAAAGCTGTAGTAATTAAAACATTATGGTGCTGGTATAAAAATAGACACACAGTGGAACAGAATAGAGAGCCCAGACATAAACAAGGATAATATGGTTACTTAACCTTTGATGAAGGAGACAAGAATATGCAATGGGAAGAAGACAGTCTCTTCAACAAATGGTGTTGGGAAAACTGGACAGTCACATGCAGAAGAAGGAAATTGGATCACTTTCTTACACCATGCACAAAAATAAACTCAAAATGCTTTAAGGACCTACATGGGAAAACCAAAACCATAAAAATCCTAGAAGAGAGTACAAGCAGTAATTTCTCTGACATCAGTTGTAGCAACATCTTAATAAATATGTCTCCTGAGACAAGGGAAACAAAAACAAAAATAAACAATTTTCCTACATCCAAATAAAAAGTTTCTGACCAGTAAAGGAAACAATCCACAAAACTAAAAGACAACCTATTGACTGAGAGAACATATTTGCAAATAGCATGTCAGATAAAGGGTTAGTATCCAAAATCTGTAAAGAACTTATACAACTCAACACTGAGAAAACCAAATAATCCAATTAAAAATGGCCAAAAGACATGAACAGGTATTTCTCCAATGATGACCTACAAATGGCCAACAGACACTTGAAAAGATGCTTAACATCACTCATCATCAGAGAAACACAAATCAAAACCGCAATGAAATATTACCTCACACCTGTTAGAATGACTAACGTCAAAAATACAGAAAAAACAAGTGTTGACAAGGATGTTGTTGGCAAGTCATGCACTGTTGGTGGGTGTGCATACAGGTGCGGCCACTGTGGCAAAGAGTATAGAGATTCATAAATTAATTAATTAATTAATTAATTAATAATAAATAAATAAATAAATAAAATCAAAACTACCATATGATCCAGTAATTCCACTACTGGGTATTTACTCAAAGTATATGAAAACACTAATTTGAAAAGATATATGCACCCCTATGTTTATTGCAGCATTATTTATAATAGCCAAAGTACAGAAGCAACCCGTGTCCATCAATGGATGAATGGATAAGGAAGTGGTGTGTGTGTATATGTATGTATGTATACACAAAATAGAATATTCCTCAGCCATAAAAAAGAATGAAGTCTTGCCATTTGCAACAACGTGGATGGATCTAGAGGGTATAATGCTAAGTGAAATAAGTCAGAGAAAGACAAATACCATATGATTTCACTCTATGTGGAATTTTAAAAACAAACAAACAAAAAGAGACAAAAAACAGACTGTTAACTATGAAGAACAAACTGATGGTTACCAAAGGGGTGGGGGTGGGGAGATGAGTATTATAGGTGAAGGGGATTAAGAGTATATTTATAGTGATGAGCACTGAGTAATGTGTAGAATTGTTGAATCACTATGTTGTATACCTGAAATTAACATAACACTGTATATTATACTGGAATTTTTTTTTTAAAAATTTCAGGCTAGAAGTTATTAATAACAGAAAGGGAGTAGGTTGCAACAACCAAGAGATGCTTATTGGCACATGTGGAATTCTGTCAGTTTTTTTATCTGAGTAGTTACATAGATATTAGACTTTATTTGTTAAAATGTGTATGTAATTTAATTGTACTTTTCTGAGTGTACATTATTTTAAAGTATTAAAAATATTAAAATTAGAAATGGACAACTCTCTTCTGGAATTTATTCTCTGATGCTTATTCTTTGTATGCCAAGAACTTTCCCTGTAAGAGCACCAAGTGAGAACTTATTTATCAGAGAGTTTTCAGTTTTGATTATTTCATTTTCTAGATCTTATGAGTTTGGGGAATAGAGCCTTTGGGGCTGGCTAATTTATTGAAATCAGTAACAGCAAAACCACTGTATTTAAGTCATAGTTGTCTCTAAAGAAATGAAAAGAAGAATAAACCCAATGATGGTTTGTGGAAACCATCATTTTGTGGAAAAGTTGGAAGCTTTATGAACACTGTGAACTCTAGGATGAGGCAACAGAATGAGTGAACAAATTAGAAAATGTAGTCCCAAACAAAGATACATCATTAAAAAAATAAATTTTTGTTAAAAGAAAATTACATTTGTGAGCAAAACTTTCTATTCCTTTACAGGATAAGAATCAGTGATGAAGATGCTTAGCAAACAAGAATAGTTCTGAGCATTAAACCAAGAAAGCCATATGTATTAACTTTGTAGGGCTTTTGTAAGAAACAACCACAAACTGAGTGCTGTAAAACAACAAAAATTCATCATTTATATGACTGGAAACTAGAACTCTGAAATCAAGTTTGCGGAGGCATATTCTCTGTTAGCTTTTGGTGATTGACAGCAGTCTTTGGTGTTCCTTGACTTGTGTCTGTATAACTCCAGTCTGCCTTCATGATCACATGGCCTC
Organism: Neomonachus schauinslandi; assembly: GCF_002201575.2. Classification (NCBI taxonomy): domain Eukaryota; kingdom Metazoa; phylum Chordata; class Mammalia; order Carnivora; family Phocidae; genus Neomonachus; species Neomonachus schauinslandi. The sequence continues at coordinate 41,259,129 of NC_058412.1, read as the reverse complement.
TTTGTGTGTCTGTGTCTTCATACGGCATTCTTCTCTGTGTGCATATCTGTCTCTGTGTCTTTCTCTTGTTTTTATAATGATACCTGTCATACTGGATTAAGGGTACATCCTATTCCAGTATAATTTCATCTGCAAAGATGCTATTTCCAAATAAGGTTACATTCACAGGTACCAGTGGTTAGGACTTCTAAATATATTTTGGGGACATGCAATTCAATGCACAAAAAGTGGGGTTTTTATAACCTTAACTATAATTATGAAAAATGAGCTTTCATGTTTAGAAATTTGTTAGTTGCTAGCTATTCTTTATTTGAACAAGTAACTTATACTGTAATTACAGTATTAAAATTTTCTAATATTCACACATAGCAGAAACACATATATATATCACTAATATAGAATTTAGATCCTGATTTTACCTCTAAATGACCATAAAAATCCTTGGAAACTCATTTTACCTGGTAACTTAGTAGCCTAACAAAAAGGAGACGGATGAGTAGAGGGAGTGATTAGTGCTGATTTCAAAAAACTTTGGTGGTCGAACAAGAAAATAAACTAGAAAATGTAAAATGTGCAGTACAGTTGAAACTATTTGAAATCAAAGATAAAATTTCCAGTGTCCATTATACTTTTTTAAAATTTAATTTTATTATGTTATGTTAGTCACTATACAGTACATCATGAGTTTTTGATGCAGTGATCCATGATTCATTGTTTTCTTATAACACCCAGTGCTCCATGCAGTTTGTGCCCTCCTTAATACCCATCACTGAGCTAACCCATCCCCCCACCCCCATCCCCTCTAAAACCCTCAGTTTGTTTCTCAGAGTCCATAGTCTCTCATGGTTCATCTCTTCATCCGATTTCCCCCCCTTCAATTTTCCCTTCCTTCTCCTAATGTCCTCCATGCGATTCCTTATGTTCCACAAATAAGTGAAACCATATGATAATTGACTTTCTCTGCTTGACTAGTTTCACTTAGCATAATCTCCTCCGGTCCCATCCATGTTGATGTTGATGTAAAAGTTGGGTATTCATCCTTTCTGATGGCTGAGTAATATTCTATTGTATATATGGACCACATCTTCTTTATCCATTAATCTGTGGAAGGGCATCTCGGCTCTTTCCACAGTTTGGCTATTGCGGACATTGCTGCTATGAACACTGGGGTGCTTATGGCCCTTCTTTTCACTACATCTGTGTCTTTGGGGTAAATACCCAGTAGTGCAATTGCTGGGTCATAGGGTTGCTCTATTTTTAATTTTTGAGGCACCTCCACACTGTTTTCCAAAGTGGCTATACCAACTTGCATTCCCACCAACAGTGTAAGATATGGGTTCCCCTTTCTCCACAACCTCTCCAGCATTTGTTGTTTCTTGCCTTGTCAATTTTTGCCATTCTAACTGGTGTGAGGTGGTATCTCAATGTGGTTTTGATTTGAATTTCCCTGATGGCTAATGATGATGAACACTTTTTCATGTGTCTGTTAGCCATTTGTCTGTCATCTTCAGAGAAGTGTCTGTTCATATTGTCTGCCCATTTTTTGACTCGATTATTTGTTTTTTGGGTGTTGAGTTTGAGAAGTTCTTTATAGATTTTGGATATCAGCCCATTATCTGTAGTGTCATTTGCAAATACCTTCTCCCATTCTGTGGGTTGCCTCTTTGTTTTGTTGACTGTTTCCTTTGCTGTGCAGAAGCTTTTTATCTTGATGAAGTCCCAAAAGTTCATTTTTGCTTTTGTTTCACTAGCCTTTGGAGATGTATCTTGAAAGAAGTTGCTGTGGCTGAGGTCGAAGAGATTACTACCTATGTTCTTCTCTAGGATTTTAATAGGTTCCTGTCTCACATTGAGGTCTTTCATCCATTTTGAGTTTATCTTTGTGTAGGGTGTTAGAGAATGGTCGAGTTTCATTCTTCTGCATGTGGCTGTCCAATTTTCCCAGCACCATTTATTGAAGAGACTGTCTCTTCAGGAAATCCATTGCATATTTTTTCCTGCTTTGTCAAAGATTATTTGACCATAGAGTTGAGGGTCCATATCTGCGTTCTCTATTCTGTTCCATTGGTCTATATGTCTGTTTTTGTGCCAGTACCATGCTGTCTTGGTGATCACTGCTTTCTAATATAGCTTGAAATCGGGCAACGTGATGCCCCCAACTTTGTTTTTCTTTTTCAACATTTCCTTGGTGATTTGGGGTCTTTTCTGATTCCATACAAATTTTAGGATTGTTTGTTCCAGCACTTTGAAAAATGTCATTGGAATTTTGATTGGGATGGCGTTGAAGGTATAGATTGCTCTGGGTAGGTTAGACATTTTAACAATGTTTATTCTTCCGATCCATGAGCATGGAATGTTTTTCCTTCTTTTTGTGTCTTCAATTTCTTTTATGAGTGTTCTGTAGTTCCTAGAGTATAGATCCTTTACCTCTTTGGTTAGGTTTATTCCGAGGTATCTTATGGTTTTTGGTGCTATTGTAAATGGAATCGTTTCTCTAATTTCTCTTTCTATAGTTGCATTGTTAGTGTAAAGAAAGCAACTGATTTCTGTGCATTGATTTTGTATCCCGCCACATTACTGAATTGCTCTATGAGTTTTAGTAATTTAGGGGTGGAGACTTTTGGATTTTCCACATTAAGTATCTGTCATCTGCGAAGAGAGAGAGTTTAACTTATTCTTTGGCAATTTGAATACCTTTTACTTCTCTTTGTTGTCTAATTGTTGTTGCTAGGACTTCTAGTACTATGTTGAACAATAGTGGCAAGAGTGTGCATCGTTGTCATGTTCCTGATCTTAAGGGAAAGGCTCTCATCTTTTCCCCAATGAGGATGATATATGCTGTGGGTTTTTCATGGATGGATTTTATGAACTTGAGGAATGTTCCCTCAATCCCTATACTCTGAAGAGTTTTAGTCAGGAAGGGATGCTGTATTTTGACAAATGCTTTTTCTGCATCAATTGAGAGGACCATATGGTTCTTCTCTCTCCTCTTATTAATGTTTTCTATCAAATTGATTGATTTGCAAATGTTGAACCACCCTTGCATCCTGGGGGTAAATCCCACTTGGTCGTGGTGGATGATCCTTTTAATGTATTGTTGGATCCTATTAACTAGGATTTTGTTGAGAATTCTGGAATCCATATTCATCAGGGATATCGGTCTGAAATTCTCCTTTTTGATGAGGTCTTTGCCTGGTTTGGGGATTAAGGTAATGCTGGTCTCATAGAATGAGTCTGAAAGCTTTCCTTCTGTTTCTATTTTTTGAAACAGCTTCGGGAGAATAGGTATTATTTTTTCTTTGAGTGTTTGGTAGAATTCCCCAGGGAATCCATCAGGCCCTAGACTCTTGTTTTTTGGGATGATTTTGATCACTGATTCATTCTCATTACTGGTTATTGGCCTATTCAGGTTGTCAGTTTCTTCCTGTTTCAATCTTGGCAGTTTATAGGTTTCCAGGAGGGCATCCATTCCTTCTAGGTTGCTCAATGTATTGGCATAGTTGTTGATAATAATTTCTAATAATTGATTCTATTTCCTTGGTGTTAGTCATGATCTCTCTCCCCTTTCATTCATAATTTTATTAATTTGGGTCCTTTCTCTTTTCTTTTGGATAATTCTGGCCAGTGGTTTATTGATCTTATTCTTTCAGAGAACCAGCTTCTAGTTTCATTGATCTGATCTACTGTGTTTCTGGTTTCTATTTCATTGATCTCTGCTCTAATCTTGTGTGGCTAAGGCATCATTTGTTGCTTTTTCTCTAGTTCTTTAAGGTGTAAAGTTAGTTGGTGAATTCGGGATTTTTCTATTTTTTTGAGTGAGGCTTGGATGGCTATGTATTTTCCCCTTAGGACCGCCTTTGCAGTATCCCATAGGTTTTGGACCGATGTGTTTTCGCTCTCATTGGTTTCCATGAATTGTTTAAGTTCTTCTTTGATTTCCTGGTTGACCCAAACATTCTTGAGCAGAGTGGTCTCTAGCTTCCAAGTGTTTGAATTTCTGCCAAATTTTTTCTTGTGATTGAATTCCAGTTTTTGAAGCATTATGGTCTGAGAATATGCAAGGAATAATCTCAATCTTTTGGTATCAGTTGAGACCTCATTTGTGACCCAGTATGTGGGCTATTCTGGAGAAAGTTCCATGTGTGCTCAAGAAAAATGAGTATTCTGTTGTTTTAGGGTAGAATGTTCTGTAAATATCTATGAGGTCCATCTGGTCCAGTGTGTCATTCAAAGCTCTTGTTTCTTTACTGATTTTCTGCTTAGATGATCTGTCTATTGCTGAGAGTGGAATATTGAGCTCTCCTACAATTAACTTATTGTTATCAATATGACTCTTTATTTTGGTTAACAGTTGGTTTATGTAGATGGCTGCTCCCATGTTGGGGGTGTAGATATTTACAATTGTGAGATCTTCTTGTTGGATAGACCCTTTAAGAATGATATAGTGTCCTTCTGTGTCTCTAACTACAATCTTTAGTTTAAAATCTAATTTGTCTGATATAAGAATTTCTACCTCAGCTTTCTTTTGAGGTCCGTTGGCATGGAAGATGGATCTCCATCCCTTCACTTTCAGTCTGGATGTAGCTTTAGGTTCAAAATGCGTCTCTTGTAGACAGCATATGGATGGGTCCTGTCTTTTTATCCAGTCTACAACCCTGTGCCGTTTTATGGGAGCATTTAGGCCATTCATGTTGAGAGTGATTATTGAAAGATATAAATTCATTGTCATCATATTGCCTGTAAAGACCTTGTTTCTATAGATTGTCTCTGTGAATCTCTGTTCTATATCACTCTTGGGGTCTTTCTCCTTTTATAGAACTCCTCTTAAAATTTCTTGCAGGGCCGGCCTAGTGGTCACATATTCTTTCAGTTTCTGCTGGTCTTGGAAGCTCTGCATCTCTCCATCCATTCTAAATGACAGCCTTGCCAGATAAAGTATTCTTGGCTGCATGTTCTTCTCGTTTAGTACCCTGAATATGTCTGGCCAGCCCTTTCTGGCCTGCCAGGTCTCTGTGGATAGGACTGATGTTATTCTGATGTTCCTTCCTCTGTACGTAAGGAATCTCTTCCCCCTAACTTCCCTTAAGATGGTTTCCTTGGTTCTAAGATTTGTGAGTTTTAGTATTACATGCTGGGGCGTTGGCCTGTTTTCCTTGATCTTGGGAGGGGTCCTCTCTGCCTCTGGGACACAAATGTTAGTTTCATTCCCCAGATTAGGGAAGTTCTCAGCTATAAGATTTGCTCAAATATATCTTCTAGTCCTCTCTCTCTCTCCACCCCCTCAGGGATCCCACTAATTCTGACATTGGAACATTTGATGGTGTCACTTATTTCTCTGATTCTATTTTCATAGATTCTTTTATTTTTTTTTAAAGATTTTATTTATTTATTTGAGAGAGAATGAGAGAGAGCACATGAGAGGGGTTAGGGTCAGAGGGAGAAGCAGACTCCCTGATGAGCAGGGAGCCTGATGCGGGACTCAATCCAGGGACTCCAGGATCATGACCTGAGCCGAAGGCAGTCACTTAACCAACTGAGCCACCCAGGCGCCCCTATTTTCATGGATTCTGAGTTGTTTTTCCCTGGCTTCCTCTTTTCTCTTTTTGTCTATTAATTGGTCTTCTAGGTCACTAATTCGTTTTTCTACCTCTCTTACCCTAGCTGTTAGGTTATCTAGATTAGATTGGATCTCATTGATAGCATTTTTAAGTTCTGCCAATTCAGCTTTCATTTCTGCCCTTAGAGACTCTATGTTGCCATTAATTGATTTCTCTATTCTAGCTATTGTCTTCACAATTGCTACCCTGAATTCCATCTCCGACATCTTGGTTATATCTGTATCCATTTGTAAATCTGTGACAGATGTCACAGTCTCTGATTCTTTCCTATTTTGGGGGTTCCTTCTCCTAGTCATTCTGTTGAGGGGTGGTTGAGGGAATGTAGAGTCCAAATTACTGACTGCAACCCAAGCAAGATGCACCTGTCTTATAGGGACCTTAGGGTTGCTGGCCTCTTGTTCTCTCAACCTGTCTTCTGGGGGAGGGGCCTGCCACACTGCTACTCAGACAACCTTATTTGGGCAGAGTTGCCCTGCCCCCTGTGGCAGGGGATGGACTCAGTGAAAACCGGTTTTGGGGGGGCTTTTGTTCTCTGGTGGCTTTCCCTGGTGGCTTTCCCCATCTCTTCTGAGAGGAGCAGAAGAGATCATTTCCAACCCTCTGCCTCAGAGCAGAGAGATCGCAGTCTGTCCTTCAGTGAGCTCTCCAGGCTGCACTATCTCTGTTTCTATCTGTGCTGGTATAAACTGCAGCATCCTGGGTAGTGCGCCCCTCAGCAGTGCTCCCAGTCCTTGCCTCCACGTCCCAGCAAGTCTCTGCCCTTTGTGCTTCTAAAACTGCCAGCTGCCCCCAGTTCCCACGCATGGCTCTGCCACTCCGGGTTTCCATCAGGGGGGCTGCCCTAAAGTCCTTTCCCTGTCACTACCTGTCTGTGAGTCTGTGCCCAGTCCCCAGCGAGGGAGGCTTTCACTCACCAGTGGTGTAGGATCTCCATGGCTCCCTCTCCTTTCCATTTATCCTCCGATATCTGTCCACAGAATCACGGCTCCCCGCTTCATACCTCGAATCCAACTGCTGGCAATATTCTGTTTGTAGAGATCCAGATCTGTCTTCTTACATCTCAGGCTGATTCCATGGGTGTTCAGAGTGGTCTGGTAGATATCCAGCTCAATTCTGGGACTGGTTGGAATAGGGTCCCCTACTCATCCACCATCTTTTCAGCTCTCCCTCTGTTATACTTTAAAGATATTTACTTGTTATGTCTTACAAGATCTAATTTAGAGACATGACCACATAAGGGGATATGCTGGTTCCTATTCTTCCAATGACCCAGATACTCAAATTACACTCTCAGGAATGCCTGCAAGAGAAAAATGGGGCCAAAAACCTATAATTATCAATATTTTCTTCCTATGTAGTTTGGTTTCTGTACATTGAATGATTTCATTTTTCAGTGTTTTACATTAGCTTCTATTTGGATATTTAAATTGCTAGAGTTGTGGCTTTCCTCCCTTCTTGAATTGTAGAGGTGTTATTTATTTATTTATATAATGGTACATATACAGCCACTTCTGTGTATTACATACCTAGCAAAATTAGGTGTCATTGAACCTCTATAGTCTAATGAGATCTAAAAGCAGCTTCCTGGGAGTTGGGATATTTGTTCAAAAAGTACAAACACTTAGTCTGTCTGTTTTTTTGGTTTCTTTGCTTGTTTTTTTTTTTTCTTTTTCTTTGTCCTGACCCATAGCTCAGACTCTTAAGATCAAAGGTGAAGGAAATTGAGCACTGCATTTCCCAGATTACAGTCATGGAGAAAGTAGAGCTTTGTTCTCACATGGCCCAGCTCAACACTCACCATTGTGACATGTAACTTAATGTTTATGAATCTCAGTTTTCTTATTTTCAGAAAAAGAAAGAAAATGTCTTCTATTGCTAAGCAACTGTGAAAAATAAATTACATGCCATAAAAAGTGCCTGACACAGAGCAGGCAGTCGTTAAATGCTAGTTTCCTTCTTCATTTTTTCCACTTTCTCCAATCAGTTCACTTTTTCTGCTCTGGCAACCACTACTAACTGCCTTGTCTCACACTTTTCATGTTGTGTAATAAAGTTCAATTTGTTTTGCTTATAATTATTGGAAATTGTGTAATCAACATAAAAACGATATTCAGATTTTTTTCCCTTCAGGATTCTTTTTTAAAAAATGTATCACCAGGATGCCTGTTAAGAAACCGACTGTGAAAATTTTAACTGTAAGGAAGACTGAAATAGCTCTAACTGTACAATGAGCAGCTTCTACCCTGTGGGTGGAACTTTATGGAAGTTAAATCATTGTCACACAATGGCTGGACAGCATGAATGAAGGAAAAGGATAGCTTATTTGGATGTACAACAGCAGTAGATCATAGTGGATGTCTGATACAGTTTTTTCTACATTAAATAGGGCCTTGTCACTGAAATCTTAATATTTGCTGTATGTTTAAGGCTCTCCTAAAAATTCTTATAATTTAACTTTTTTTTTTTTTAACTTGTTTCATAAGCAGAAGTCATCAAACTTTTTTTTTCTATAAAAGGCCAGACAGGATATATTTTAGGCTCTGTGGGTACTATAATTTGTCATAAAACTGTTCAACTCTGCTTTTAAAGAGTAGAAAAAGCCATACATATGGCTTATATAAACAAATGTGGTGGATTCTAATAACATTTTATTCACAAAATAGTTGGTGGGTTAGATTTGGCTTGAAGGCCATGGTTCGTCAATCTCTGCTCTAAAATATATATTAAAAAAGCAGAATTAGTTTTAAGCAAGGGGTTCTCTTTATAGCATATTAGAAAGCTTATGCATTATGAATCTGGTGGTCTTATGTTCCATTAACCATCCTTTATTACCTGATTTTCCTTGGAGTGACTATTTAATATTAAAGCTGCTTGGTATGTAATATATGTCAAAAAACATAGCTCCATATAGATAAGAGTTCTTTTTGGTAATGAACATCTTCTACAAAAAATGATACTGACTACCTGAATGTCTTCAGGTCTTCATTTGCTTCCCAGGGCACTGAAAGCAGGTTCAGAGTGAAGGGATTTATATGACTCAGATCCAGCCAATCAGAATTTCTCATCTCTGAATCTCAGTGTGTAATGCAGAAATGGTGATATAATCTGTTCTTGGTCAAGTCATCCCTAGGATGTTCTTGAAGTTGTTATTAAATTTAAGAAATGCAATGTAATTACGTTTTATGAGAAATGAAAGGATACAGTTACTTGAAGCACTCCCCTCTGTGTTAGAAACCGTAAGACAGGAAAGAAAAACCAGGGAAATCAGTAGAGCCCTGATATTAACATTTATATCCTGGATCCAGTTACATCCTAAGCTAGTTTTTACTTTTATTTATTTATTTTTGTCTTCTTAAATATGAATATGAATTATGTTTCTATGTTTGAAATAAAGGTATTTAGTAATAAGCCTTTATATTATTATTTTTGCTAAGATCCTGTCTTCTCTAAATGCACAGATAGGCCTGGGAAATACAACATACTGGTATATCAGTGGTGGGGTCATAAAATCTGTCCATAAAGCTTGCACTCAAATCCTAGGTCAGCCACTTCTGAGTTTGCAACCTTATACACATTATTTAACCTCCCTTTTTTTTAAAAAAAAAAATCTTCATTCCTTCATATGACTGACGTGTTGTTATAAAGATAAATTGAGTAAGTGGGTATAATTATAGCTGACACAGAGCAAGCACCCCAAAATTTTTATCTGTAATTATTACTCGTTTATACTTTATGGAGAAAGTTTTCCTCAAACCCCTTGTGCTAAAAAGGTTGTTATAAGGAGGCCAAGATTAGAGCTGCAGGTAATAGACATAAGTGGGGAAGTCTGCAGGTAAAGATTAGATCACAGAGAACATGGGCACATTGGGTGCAAGGAGGACCACTTTCTTATAGTCATGATGTTGCCTGTAGTTTGTAAAGTGGAAAGCACACTGTGTTTGCATGAACCTATTCTAGCTATACTGCACATATGTGTTCATACATAAAAGTGAACATTTCAAATATACATGCAGATATGCTTAAAAGAACAAAACGCCACATAAAATCATACCAAATAAGCTAACCAAGCAAAAGGTCCACAGAATCCAATATAAATTTGTTGAATTAAATGCCTTTATTTAAAAAATTGGTTTTTTTTGGTTTTTGATTTTATTATGCTATGTTAATCACCATATATCATTAGTTTTTGATGTAGTGTTCCATGATTCATTGTTTGTGTATAACACCCAATGCTCCATGCAGTACGTGCCCTCTTTATTTATTTTTTTTTAAAAGATTTTATTTATTCATTTGAGAGAGAGAATGAGATAGAGAGCATGAGAGGGGGGAGGGTCAGAGAGAGAGGCAGACTCCCTGCCGAGCAGGGAGCCCGATGCGGGACTCGATCCCGGGACTCCAGGATCATGACCTGAGCCGAAGGCAGTCGCTTAACCAACTGAGCCACCCAGGTGCCCACGTGCCCTCTTTAATACCCATCACCAGGCTAACCCATCCCCTCACCCCCCTCCCCTCTAGAACCCTCAGTTTGTTTCTCACAGTCCATAGTCTCTCAGGGTTTGTCTCCCCCTCCGATTCCCCCCCTTCATTCTTCCCTTCCTGCTATCTTCTTCTTTTTTTTTTTTTAAGATAATGTATTATTGTTTCAGAGGTACAGATCTGTGATTCATCAGTCTTACACAATTCACAGTGCTCACCATAGCCCATACCCTCCCCAATGTCTATCACCCAGCCACCCCCTCCCTCCCACCCCACCCCCCACTCCAGCAACCCTCAGTTTGTTTCCTGAGATTAAGAATTCCTCATATCAGTGAGGTCATATGATACATGTCTTTCTCTGAAAATTGTTTTAAATTTTAATTTTAAATACCAGTTGCATGACTGAATTCAAACTCCGTGTTTCAAATAAGTACACTTTTAGTCAGAGCCCTAAGGAAGGCCTCCAGCTTGTATCGGCATTCCTACTCAAAGTTGCGTCCATAAACAATTGCTAAACCACAGATATTTAAAGATTTACATGTTTTTACAGCATTTTGACACAAAAACTTATAAAATGAATCTAATAATAAAAACCATGGACTTGTATTTTCTATAGTTTTGTCTTTAATTTTAATAGTAATTTTGTCTTGTTCTACAGAAATTACTCATACATGACCAATTGATGTTTAGGGGTGGGGGACAGATCTTTTATCACTAATAGTTTAAGAATCGTTGCTGTAGGGCATGAGATGGTGCTGAGGTGAGCATAGCAAAGTTCAAGGCAGAATTGGCATCTATTGCCAGAGGTCGCGCTGCTTCCCAAGGGGCAATTGTTATGCCCATTCAGCATACCCAAGTAGCATTCGTGAGTAGCCCTTCATCCACTGCATGTTACAAGCCAGTGACTGAGTTTTAAGAGGGGAAATCGGGAAAATTTGTGGGATATCAGGATTGAATTAAAACTTGAAGTATACCTAAGCCTGTGGGTTGGGCATTTTTCTATGCTGACTTTGAAAATTTCTGTGGATAGAATTACTGTAGCTTCTGCTCAAAAATACAGGACCCAAAAAATTAAGAACAACCACCATGAGCAGATTATGTCAGTGACTTCAGTAATAAAGATCCCAGGAAGCATAGACAGGTTAACAGGAAACAGAATCCACATATTATCCAGCCAGTTTGTTGCATTCAGATCAACCCCCCAAACACAGTTTCTTCTCATGATCTGCTCAGAGCAGCTGGAAAGGATCCAGGCTAGGGTGTAGAGCCTCTCATCTCAAATGTTCTTTGGGGAAGTTTTATTCACATCTAAGCACAAGTAAGTGTAGGTGATGTTAACTTTCCAGCAAAATTGCAAGGTTACAAGGAAGGTTTTACAAGTAAGCCAAGTGTCATTTCTATAACTTTACCACCAATGGACAGAGTTTTAAAGTTCCAACATACAAAAAATAATTTTTGTTTATACAGAACATCTAAAATCTCACGAAATTATGTTTCAAGTTACTGAAATAACTTGTATAAGAACATGAACTTGTAAAGTTACTGAAATAGGAAAATGGCTTTGGATTATACATAATTCCAAAGTTTAAAGATCATAGGCAAAGTTTTACCACTATAATATTATAGTAGCCCAGGTTAAGAGGTAAAGTGACAAAAATCTCGTTCCCATATATTTGCCTCAGTCAGTAGCAAGCCCTGTCTGTCTCCCCCAGCACCCTTGGACTGGTTTTGCCTTCCTACCTGCCTTCTCTATTTTTCTCTGTATCTGTAACTTCATACGTTTTCCTTCCTTTCTCTTTTCTTTTTTTTCTTTCTTTTTTTAAAAAATATTTTATTTATTTATTTGACAGAGAGAGACACAGCGAGAGAGGGAACACAAGCAGGGGGAGTGGAAGAAGGAGAAGCAGGCTTGTGGGGAGCCCGATGCGGGGCTCGATCCCAGGACCCTGGGATTATGACCTGAGCCAAAGGCAGACGCTTAACTGACTGAGCCACCCAGGCACCCCACTCTTTTCTTTTTATTCCTGATTAGCTTGACTCTATCCACGTTTCGTCTTTCTCCTTTAAATGACCATGTTTATAAAATTTAAAATTCTGTCTCCTTTTCTCTTGTTCTATCAAATAATCAGTTCCAATATCTTATTTTTTCTAATTCTAAAAACTTAAATTTCTTTGTATTTATTTTTAAACATTCTTAGTGGCAGTACTTAACGATTCTCCCCCCTAATGTGCTCCTAGTTGTTGCATGAAGCCAATTTTTTCCTATTGCTTTCAACTTCCCTTTCACTTCATTTCCCTCAATAATCCAAATCAGACCCCAAATTGAATAATGTCATTTGGTGAATTGAGCCACCAAATTAATTAGCACAGAGGTAATCTTTAAGGAAGAGCAAGAGCAATTTTATGAACATCAATAAAATAAGCCATATTAAATAAAAGAATTATTTGCTAACACTCCAGGGGCTTATTTGAACAAATTCCCATCTTTAAAAGTACGTATCTCTGTCAGTCTACTCTGTTGCTCCTATTTGAAACATTTTTAAAGTTATAAATAGGAAAAAAATGATCTGCTATATAGCTCCATAGTATTGATCTTCCTCCTGTGTAATTGACACATTTTCTTACAAAACACTTCTTGGATTGCATTACTCTGTTTGATTTGTGCAGATCTCATAGACTTGTGCAATTCTATACGATCAGAATGAGCGTAATATTCATAAAAACTTCCATATTTTAAAGCAATTTTAAAAAGTCATTTTGCTGCTTCTACTCCTTTATTTGACTTACTGATATGAGCCGTATATCTAAATGTTGGGCTGTTTTCTCAGTATTTTAGATGCTGTTCATCTTAAGAAAATATCAAAGATTATATAAACAAAATAGTCATTATAAATGATTTTTATGGTTCATATTCAGACTAATGTAATCAGTTTACCTCTGGATAAGTCACACAGTATCTGACATTTTGAATAATACCTAATGAGGTATTTCTGATCATTAAAATTCATTTTCCAGCATACTAAAGTGCAAGTCATGTGCTTAGTGCAGACATGGGATTCCATTTTCAAGGTGGCTCAGGCCAGCCTCCATTTCCTAACTGATTTAGTATGTGGGCTAAGGTTTTGACTACAAACAACATGTCTGATTTGATTTTACAATAGTGTGGAAAAAATAACATATTAGCAAGATGTAATGTTTGGTTTAGTGCTATAAGCTCTTTCCCTTATTTAAATAAAAGTTGATTTGTATGTATTTTTTTTTTTTTGAGAGAGAGAGTGAGTTGGGGGGAGGGGCAGAAGGAGAGGGAGAGAGAGAATCTCAAGATTGGTGGGGCTCAATCTCAGGACCCTGAGATCATGACCTGAGTTGAAATCAAGAGTTGGATGGTAAAAACATGGAGCTGCCCAGGTGCCCCTGATTTGTATATATTTTTAATTATGTTCCCTGCACAAAAAAGTATTGTGATGATGTGTTCATTTTGTTATACGTGGCTCTCTGTATGCAGAAACACAGTTCTTGTATGTGGACCATTGGCATCAAGATAATCCTGACTAGTTAAAAAGTCAAATTCTTCAAGCTATGTATGAGTAGAATCTGCCATATTCTTACCCGTCGCCAAACGTTAGTAATACATACAGTGTTATACACAGTTCATCAACCTCAAGTTTTATTAGAGTTTCTCCTTAGGTTTCCTAAGTTAAAGAATTTAACTAGAAAAAGCAATGTATTTCTTTTTCTTGTCTTCTTGTTTTTAATTCAAACAGCTTAATAATATTTTAACTATATTTACAGTGAGAGGCTGTGCATTAGGAAGCCTTCAGGCCCAATTACAGTGAAACTAGGAGTGCAGGCATATTACCATTTCAATGCACTGTGAATGTCAGAGCCCTTGTGTTAGATTGTACTGAGTCTGGTTTGACCATGTGACTTGAGTGGACTACTGGAATGTGAAAGGACTGTTGCTTTAGCCTAGACCCAGAATGAAAGACATAGGTATTAGATCTCACCTTGATGTACAACCTGGAGAAGAGCCACCACGTGAAACCCGCAGACTCTTACATAATTTGTTGCAAGCCACTGAAATTTTTGAGATTGCATTGCTTTGAGTGCCATTGCGGCCGGCGTTGAGCAACACAGTTCCCGTCTGTGAGGGCTTCCACACAGCTGGCTTTACTTTCTGTGTGCTGTGAACACAGCTTTCAACCATAGCATATTGGAAAGTTTTTAAACAAAGAACTACATGATAATAAATATAATTGGACCAATTATATTACTCATCCTTTGTACAGCTCTTTAGTATTACTTAATATAATGTTTGAACCCAGCCTGCCATTGGTAATAAAGGGCCAGGAGTTAAAATACCCACTTCTGGGGCGCCTGGGTGGCTCAGTCGGTTAATCGGCTGCCTTCAGCTCAGGTCATGATCCCAGGGTCCTGGGGTTGAGCCCTGTGTTGGGCTTCCTGCTCAGCAGGGAACCTGCTTCTCCCTCTCCCTCTGCCTGCTGCTCTGCCTACTTGTGCTCTCTCTCTATCTCTCTGTCAAATAAATAAAATCTTTCAAAATAAAAAAAAAACATGCCATCCTATTAAAATAAAAAAAATGAAATGTCCACTCCCCACCAATGTGAGTACACTAAGAAAATCATTTTACTCAATATAATTTTTGTTCCTATTTTCTTTGTTGGATAAGATATTTAAGTTAACTCCATCCTACAGCTACTATATTAGGGAGCTGAGAAAATAACAAAGAACAATGCTGTGTCCTGTTTCTTAGGAGCTCAGAGATTAGTTGTAGAGAAAGGTATGCGAGAACAGTTACATCTCAGAGAACTGAGTATTCTATAAAAGAAATATGGAACTTTTTATGGAAAGCCATGAAGCAAAAGGCCCACTTAGCTAAAGAACAGGAAACTATAAAACATATATAGTGGCATTTCCAGGGGAATCAAACTATGACATAGAAGGTGTGAGCAAACCTTGGTCACATGAAGTGTGACATTTTGGGGACCTTTGTGCAATTGGCAGTTTCTAAAATTGGGGTCTGATATGAGAAGGAGCTTGAAAGGGGCAGAAGATGAGACTTCAAGAAAGACTGGGATCAATTTTCTTTCTCTGATAAATGAGAAAATAGTCAAAGAAGATTTTTAAAATAAAATATTATTGATTAAAACTTTTAAGTGGGGAAGGATCGAAAAGAGTTCCATTTTACAAAAATGATTATTGGTGAAGTTTTGAAAGATGACCTAGAGTTGAGGGATAGTTGTGTTGGGAATATCTTCTGTGAAATAGTTGGGATGAGCTATGTCTTGGCAATTCAAGTAAAACATGACATGGGGGAATAGAGACAGGCAGAGCCCAAAGGCTTTGTGTGGTGGAGTAAGGAGTACTTTGTGGCTAATGAGATGAAGTAAATGAAGAAAGAACTAAATCATTGGAGAGAACCTTTGGGTTTCTTTCTGAGTTAGCAGATGGACAAGGTGTTAGTTTTCTAGGACTGCCATAACACCATACCAAAATACAGGTGGCTTCAACAACAGTAATTTTTTTTCTCACAGTTCTGTGGGCTAAAAATCCAAAATCAAAGTGTTTGCTAGGGTATTTTCTCTGAGGTCTCTTTCCTTGGCTTGCAGAGGGCCATTCTCTTGTTGCCTCTTCCCAATATTCCCTCTGTGCAGGAATGCCCTCGGAATCTCTGTGTATGTCTTAATTTCCTCTTATAAGGACATCAGTCAGATTGAATTAGTGAAGAGTGTTCATTTTGACTATATTACTTCTTTAAAGGCCCCTATCTCAAAATAAAGTCATACTTTGAGGTACTTACCTGGTGTTTGGGACTTCAACATATGAATTTGTGGGGGTAGGGAAAGGACCCAGTTCTGTCCATAATAGACAATGACATGGTAAAATAAGCCAGAACACACAAAAACAATTATAGCCAATTTTTTAAAGAAGTATAATTCAGGACTCTTTACTTATACAAATAAAAAATGTAAATATGTTTGGTATGACTGATATGTATAGTTCTGAAGATCAGAAACATGGTAAGGACTGGTGGGAATCATCAGCTACTGTGACTTGAATCCATGAGAATAAAAGTTAATATCCCAATGAGGACAAAATCTTGGTGAAACAGCATATTGGGCCAAGGGAAAAAAACAAAAGTAGAATCACATAAATATGAGATACGGTTGGGAGTAAGCTCATTGCATGGTATGGTTTAGCCAGTAAATACCAGTAAACAGGTATTCTTACAAGGAAAGAGGCTCATGCTGCACTTTGTACTGGCCATGTTACTTCCATTTTAACATGTTTAATAGGTACCATCCTTTAAGGGGAGCACAGAGAGGCTGGAGATTTATTTTGAGAATAGCATAAAATTCAAAACATTAATTCTCTTTCACTGAGGCCATAGTTATTTAATTTTGTTCAACCAGTATTGTATCACATTATATGCTAAGCTACCATTTACAATAACCTGAGCTTTCTTGGAGTTTATAGTGTAATGATGGAAGAGTCATTAATCAGAAAGTCCCATAACTAAAAGTTAAATTACATTGTGTCAAAGGGTAGGGATAAAAAATACATATTATGCAGGCCTATACTAGGGGGATTTATCTTAAGGAGATCAGAGAAGGCTTCCACACACATACAAAAAAGTGAATTAATCATGTATCTCTTAAAATGAATATTGAAGGAAAGTAGGAATGTTTTACTTCTGGAAGAGATTCCAAGATACATATTTTCTGTCTTGAAATAATTGACCAACTGTCTTCTCAAAGAGTCTTTCTCTTAGTTATATTTCCAAAGGGTAACATGGTAACAAATACCTCGATATTACAGGGGGGAAAATTTCATCTTGATATGACTGAAGTGAGGCTCCTAATTTAGAAGAGCTGAATTTGAGGGTCAAAATCAGAGGAAAGGAACATACAGAGGGTCATATAAGAAGGAGAGACTTTTACTAATCTACTGAAAACTAGAATCCTAAGCTTCCCAAGGTACCTCATTTGCTGTAAAAAGAGGAAACGTTGGAGCAATTGGATGTAATAGTCTCACTGATTGTAAATGGAGAGGAGGTACTATGGTTCATTTTGTGTAGGGGTCGGGAAGAATTCCTCTCTAGTATGGAGGGATAATTGTGCTTCCTACAGGCACCGGGTGAAGGAAGGTGGAAAAAGAACTAGGAAGATGTTCAGCAGGATTACTAAGTGAGCCAAAAGAACTCAGATGAGAGAGTAAGTATTCTAAAATACTGTCATAGACACCAAAGTGTCACAGTTACTTGAGGCGTTTAGATAACAGGATAAATATATCAGTGGTCCTACCATCAAAGAGTTCCCAGTTTAGTGGGGAGAAAATGCAGGATATAGTAAGAACAGGGACATGTGCTTAATGCAACACGGTCATATGCACAGGGAACATTTAGACTGAGAAAAGTTCTTCTAGAGATGACAACTAAACTGATTCTTGAAGAACTAGGTAGGATGGTCTGAATTTTTAGGTCTCTCCCCATCCCAAATTCGTATGTTGGAAACTTCTCCCCCAAAGTGGTACTGATAGGAGACAGGGCCTTTGGATGGTGATGAGGTCATGAGGGTAGAACCCACATGGGTGGAATTAGTGCCCTTATAAAGGAGGGCTGACGGAGTTCCCTAACTTTCTTCTACTATATGAGGACAAAGTGAAGAAGTTCGTCATCTGCAACCTGAAAGAGGGCTTTCACCAGAACCTGACCATGCTGGCACCTTGATCTTGGTCTTACAGGCTCCAAAACGGTGAGGAATGAATTTCTGTTATTTATAAGCTACCCAATCTATAGTATTCTGCTGTGGCCACCCAAATAGACTAAGACAGGTATGCCGGCCAATGAGATGGGAGATGAAATTACAGACAGAGGAGACAACATAAGCATTATCTTGCCACGAGATACATCATGACGTGCTGGAAAGTAAGAGAAAATAAGCATTGTTGGAAAATTAAGCGGTTGGCAGGTAATGCTCACCTTCCCCTTCCAAAAAAGGGAGATGAGAAGTTGAGTGGAGACAGAAACACTGCCAAGAACCATGTCTTGAGATAAGCTGTGGAAACTTCTGCACCTTTATAACTTCTACAAGTTTGTTGTTTGTGTTGTTTTTTATCCCCACATTGAATAGCATGAAGACTTGACAATTACAGCAACAACGCATGTTTGCATTCTTATGCTTAGGAACAGAAGAATGCGTAAAGTGAAGAGACTGTTTCTCTCTGTATGGAAGAAGGATGTGTTTAATAGCTGTGTCATGATGCAAAAGAAAATAGGCTGAATCCTTTGGGCTTCAGGAGAACAAGATAATTTTTAAAAGGCATCCAAATCTATGCAAAGGGCCTTTGGGCAAAAGGGTAGTTCAGACTAACCAGCCAGTTATCAACTATGTAAATGTCTTAAATAGTATCCAACTTCTGCCTTCTTTTATCCTTGGTTTCTCTATATATTTTCAACCTAGCAGGATTTTCCTCATATATGGTGAAAGTAGGGAGATGCTGCCTGGAGGGATCTGAGGGGTATTAGGAAAGACTTTATTTAATAGGTAACATACTTTCCCCACTGTTACTTAAAAATCTGTGTTTTTTTCATACGGTACTGTGCCTGTGGGATGGGGTAGTTGAAAGAATGCAAAGGAAGAGATAATACCATCAAAAGTGCCTTGACTCTGGCACAGTGCTGTTCAGTAACAAAGCAGGTGTCTGTTTTGTCCAGGTTAAATAAAACATCAATCGCCCAGTGAAATATGCTTAAAATTACAGTTTATTTATGGATGTACACTGGAAATTTCAGTCACCATATAAATGCAGTATATTTCAGTTAGAAACAGACCACATATCAGAGAGCATCCTGAGAGCCTGATAAGCAAGGCCACTGTGGGGAGAAATATGTAAAAAAAGTTTGTGATAGATTAATGGGAGCAGCAAAATTTGTTTCTGGCAAAGGAAGGAGGTGCAATGAGAGAAGAAAAAAATGAGAGAGAATAAATTATTTTGTGCATGTGAAGGCACCCTTTCTGTAATTCACTGTACTTTGCATTCAGAGATGAGACTCCTGAGGAAGCTTGATCTGGGTGGATACTTGTGGGTAAAAAATATATGTCCATAAGTTGTTTTTGACAAATATATATCACATACATGGGCTGGAAAATAAAAAACAAAACTCAACAATAACAGTGAAGAATAAAGAATGCAGTCTTCCCTTAAAATGATGATAATACATTTGGGAGAACAGAAAACTGAAAGTGAAGGTGGTTAAAGGTTAAGTAAGGTGAGGTTGGGATTTCCTTTATACTACTTTCCCAAAGGCTAAAGTGATTTAACTGACAACTCATCTCTGAGAATAAGGAGAGGTACTTCTTAGCTCTTAAATTATTCTTGGTACAGATTCTCCAAAATACTTTGGAATCTCAGAAGTTGTTTTGTGTGTTTTCCATTAGGGAAGTTCAAAATCAACTGAAAGGCGGGGGAAGTTGCTTTGTGAGAGAGTGTTAGGGAGAGCCTGTGTACAGCTTTGAGTGACTTGTTCAGGTGCTTGGATCTATGAAGATCGAGGATGAGTGAAAGCAAGTAGGGTGAACAAGTTGGCCCAGTTGCCTGTGATGTTCCTGGCAATAAGACTGAAAGTCCCACATCCAATAAACTTCCCAAGTCTAGGGACCATTGGATCAGTTGGTCATCTTAGAAATAGGGGAAATTAGCATCTTTCCCCCCAACTAGAGTTAGCTGAGTGTCAAAACATGCAGATAGACTCTGGTACCACTGGCTATTAAGTAAAGAGCTATGGGATGAGGCAGTACTTACTGCATTGGGAAAAGCATAAAGTTTTCCAAAAGGTGCCAAATTTCATGTGTAAAGGACTCCTTATTCCTTGTGTGTCTAGGGAATTCTGTAGAAAATAGAAAAAAATGTCATGGTTGCTATCAATCCCTCCTAGTGAAGGACTACCTAACAGGTAAAGGGACCCAATTGAGATGTTCTGAAGTATACACAACCCAAGAGAGGAGGGGTGGTTACTGTGCTCCTGTAGAATTCCTGACGTCAGAAACTATGAGTATGTGTCCAGGTGCAGCTCAAAGACCACCAGCTTCACCACAAAAACTTAAATGGCCCTCACTGCTATCCAGACTGAGGGCTGGCTAGGGCACAGGCAGATAGTTTCCAACAAAACAAGAAACTGCATTGTGTGTGGGAATCAAAAACTGGTGCTGGCTGAGAGAGAGAAAGGAAGCAGTCAGAAAACATCTTGTTTCCTTCAGTGTTTCCTCAACCAGTACTTGAGATAAAACCCTCTGTCAGTGAGTACAGGGTACAGGGGAAACCTATAAAGGTAGAATGGAATTGGAAGGAGATGAGGTTTAGAAGCAAACCCTGATGGAGATGTGTAAAGGCCAGCAGCTGAAATTGTAATCACGGAACTAAATTAAAATTGCCCTTGATTGGATTTATTCCAAGGGGTAACTGATAATGGCAGAATAGGCTAATGTGCAAGATAGAAAAGGAAAGATTTGGGAGATAGGAAATATTTGTGGTTCAGTATTACCGCAGATTTATCTTTATAGAAGAGACTCAAATATTTGAGTTTTCCTTTTTTTACTGAAAATTAACATATACTTAAATAATGCACAATTTGCATGACTTCCTTGAGAGAGGAGTCTCACCTGGCCCATAAGCAAAAGCTAATGATTAGATCACACGATTCCCTCTCACCACGGGACTCCTTCTACAAAGCCCTTCTTGTGGCATACTCGTAGGACAGAAATGCTAACAGTTTCTCAGAAGCAATCCCCAGTGCTCCGCTGTCTGTGTCTTCTTGGAATGACGAAAGGAATGTGGCGTCTTTGTGTTGTACAGCCAGAGGCACGTAGGGAATCAAAGGCAGGCAGGGATGTCTCTTATTAAAACAGAATCTACTTGTCTGAGAAACTACTCTCAGAGATGTCCATGTGACATATTTCATAGAAAATGGCTTCTGAAGTAGCTGAACTAATTATATATTAAAAATAAAGGTGGATAGAGAAGAGGGGAGATGGAATGCTTGAAATACAATTTTTTTTTCAATTTAAATACTAAATAAGATAAAATATGCCATGGCATAGGGGAGATGTTGGGGAAAGAATCTAGGAAGATTAGACATTAAAAGACTGGTCATGGGGTCTGCTTAAGATTCTTTCTCTCCCCTTCTTTCTCCCCTGCCCCCCAACCCTCCTTCTCAAATAAAAAAAAATTTGCTAGAAACATTCTAAATTTAAAGCGTGAATGTTAATAATCCTATTTTCTTTTTCACAGCCTTCTAACTTCTTATTCTGGGCTGCTAGGATCTGATTGTTCATGCTACAACTTTCACTTTATTATTTTATGTAAATCATCTCCAAGTTCATCTGGTTCCTTTTCAACTTTCAGCTCTGTCATCCTTATGCTATTTTCCCATATGAGAGGAAAGTGGCTGTCACAGTGCCAGGAATCATATACAGACATGATAATGTAAAGCAGAATAAGAGAAACTTGCTGTCCCTGCGTATTGCTTGTATGCTACTGATCAGAGTAGAAACCTTTCAGAGAAACCCCCCTCCCAAACGCTTATTCCTATATCTTATTGGTTCAAATTCTATCATATTTCCATGCCTGAACCATCAGGGGAAATGTGAACTTGACCACTGTACTAAGTTTAGACCTATCAGAACCTAACCCTGAAGCATAAATCTTCTCTGTGAAGAGACAAGACATGAAGAAATCTATGGTTTTATTGAGATGAAGAGAGTAGGTATATTTGGTTGACAACAATCAGCATCTACCCACAAGCATTATTCATAATCTGGTAGCATAAAAATAGAGGAACTTATATAAATATAATTAGAAAGTCTGGCTCCATATATGCATTTTCCCCCTAAACCCTATCTTGGCAAAACAGTTCCTACTTTTTAATAATATTGATCTTTTTTGAAACTGTCAGAAGCAGACAAATCCATGAGAGTCGTATTACTAAAAAGTTAAGATTCTAGAAAATTAAACAAATCTCTAGTTTCAAGTGAATACTATGTTAGACATTATAACTACTGACAACAGATTCTACAAAGTGTATGTGTGCAAAAAACCACACTATACAGAAATGGATTAAGTAGGTGACTGTGTGTGTGTTAACGTGGGTGTGCTTTTTTACCATTGTTTTACATTCATTTGTTTTTCCTTTTATAGTTATGTGAGGGAGACAGACTAATTTACATTTTACAATTTTGTGAGGAATTGCCATGGAAATGTGGAATTAACTGTTCCCTATGATATATTGTAGTGATGTCTTGGAATCCTAGTAGGTTACACTCTGATCAATTCTGGTTAGACTAACCCATATTAACAGTATCTGATATGACTTTTCTGTTTTTGGCATCTCAACAAATGAGGAAAAACTGATTTCCATGATAAAGAAAAGAAAAATAAGCTTTTTATAAGATACTAATTAAACAGTTATAAATATTTGATGCTACATTTATTAACACTGATTTACATAATGCCTCTATGGACTGTTAATTCATGCTGGGGTATAATATTGTGAACTTTTAGTATTGTTTTCTTTAGGGGAAAAAACGTTTAAAAGTTTCAGAATACCTCGTGTATAGTGCATAGAAATCGAATAAGCTAAATTTTATTTTCATGACTTCAGGTTTAAAATCAGGAGAGGCAGGGAAAGCTTCAAAGCAGTTCTGAATTCTAAAAAAGAATCAAAATTCCATTTTCTTTTCTAATTCCCAACCATTCATGCATCATTGCAATCCTGCATAACACAACTTTCCTGAAGGCTCTTGGGTAGCAGTGTACGCGGAAAACCATTGCATTTAGGATCAAATCTCCTGAGGGCATGCTTATCAATAGAAAAAGACTTTGGTTCTTTCATAAAGCAACTCTTCCTTATCTATATGAACACAGTATTTTTTACAGTGGAACTTAGCTGCTTTCTGGAAAATGTTTTCAAATATTGAACTAAATTCACTTGTGACATCAGCTGTTCCTTAACACTAGTGAATATTCTTTCAGATGCCAAACAATTGTAGATAACTAAGAAGCCAAAACCAGTACATTGAAAACAAAACAATGTAACAACAAAAAACTTAACCAAGTAATTATAACAAGAAATTAAATGTTTGTTGTTATAGCAATGTGTAGTGCAGTTTATCATAATCTCTTGAATTTTACATTAGATCCATCAGATTGGGTAGGTATATCTAGAGGTTAGTTAGTATCCATGATGTTCAGATATATTCACATTGCTATGAGGTAAAGGGAGTGTGGGAGGAGGCAATAAATAAATAAATAATAAATTAGTGTCTTTCGACCTAATTAGAAACACAGACAAATGCTTGTGAAAGATACTGTGTCTTCACTTGGTTCTGCAGTCAGACCTATAGGGGTGGTTATTCCCATTTTATAGGAAACAGCTCTAAGTCTCGAGATAAATGGAGGAAAAGAGATAAGTGGAGGAAAGTAGATTTCAAAGCAGGGAGGTAGGATCAGAGTATACCAGACTCTTTACCTGGGATGTAACACAGCTGCTAAAGCCAGCCTGGGTGACATTTCGTGCTGATCACCACTACCTACAATGAGACACAGGGAGGAGACACTCCACACTGAAAGAGGATGCTGTCTTCTTAATGTTGCTCTCTAATGGTTTTCTTTAATACTTCTGACCAGAGTGGGCATCATATCCAGCACCCTGGATGTAGAGCATCTGAATCTCAGGAGGGTTGTGACAGTCGCAGTGGAGAGATTCAAGAAGCAGGGTCTGAGGCTTAACTAGAGCTTTTGTCACAGAACTGAATGATGGCAGGCCAAAAGAGAAAATGAAACACTGAAATTAGAAGACAAAAGGGTGATGGGAATTAGGGAGGGTACTGGGTGTTATATGTAAGTGATGAATCACTAAATTCTATTCCTGAAATTAATTCCTGAAATTAATATCATACTGTATTCCAACTAATTTAAATAAAAATATGAAATATTAATAAAAAATATAAAAAAACTATAGGAACGAGTTAGAGGAGGCATGATGCAAAAGCTAGACAGAATAGAAACCATAGATAGTTCAAAAGAAAACAAAACAATGGACTGAACATGTGGAGTGATACCAAATGGTATCAATTTAGGAATGACTTATTTTGCTGCAAGATTCTGGGAACTTCTACTTGCAGTCCATCATACTTCCACTTGGCAGGCAATGGCATAGAAAGTGCTCAGTTTTTACTGGTGCACCACCAGCTAAGGTATTGACAGACTCCATTTCTTTTAGAGATTTACTTTTAAGAAAATAACATATTCTCAGACAACTTACTCAACACTATGAGAGAGAAAAATATATAAAAAGATCACCAGATACTTCTAAATAGTTTCTAAATGGAGTACCTGAATTAAAGTAGTAATTATAACAATTTCAAGTATAAAACTTCTGGTACTTCCACTGACTTATCTCTATTTCCTCTCCCCCTCCCAAGTGGCATTTATCTGTCATCTCACCTTCTTACTTCAAATAGACAGTCCATGCTCACATTGGTGCAGGAGATACTGTGCCAAATCTTGATTGATTCAGAAGCCTAGACCACTTCAGCCTGTGTTCTTCTTTAGTTCTCTTCATGATCTGGATGGCTATACTCTGTTTCTCATTAGCCACAATTGACAGTAATGTAATTTCTTAGGGCATTTTCTGAAGGTCAGGAATGGAAGCACAGATTGTGTCCTCTGCTTTCCTGTCTCTCACAAAGGGCACAAAGTTCTGTGGTCTCATCTGGAATCTCAGGTGGGAAAGGATCTTCTCCCCGTTTCACTCACAGAGTTGTTGACAGGATTCAGGTCCTTGCAGTCTGGGATAAAGGGCCTTGTAGGCTGTCAGCCAGCAGCTTCCTCAGTTCTCTCCTATCTGAGCTTCGTCTTCTACATGACTGTTTATTTCATCCAAGTGTACAGTCCAAGGAGCCAACAGAGAGTATGAGTGGGATAGAAGCCACAGGCTTTGATAAGATAATCATGGCAGTGACATCTCATCACTTTTCCATATCCTCTTTATTAGAAATAAGTTTTGAGATCCTTTCCATTCTCAGGGGGAGGGGATAACACAAGGTTGTCAATCTCGGGGGTGGGATCCTCAAGGGGCATCTTAAAAGTCAGTCTACTACATCTGTATAGTGGGATTTCAGCAGTACATACCTCATGGGATTGTGAGATAGAAATGAAAAAAATAAACATTTCCTGAATTCTTTTAGCCTTGTAACCAGTCGATGGATATTACTTTTTACTACTGTTAACCTACCTAGCCTACCTTAGCTTCTTTGTATATTTAATATTCCCAGTGCTCCCTGGTTTAGCTGATCTGTATGCTTTAGCCTCTATCATACCCCACAACCTATTACAGTAAAATGCATCAACATGACACGGCAAAGCTGTGCTTCCTTTGGAAATGGACCCAGCTTCTCAGAATGGATGATAAGCAAATGATGCAGATTTAATGTGTTAAAACTTATTTGTGTATCTTGAAAAAAATAGAATGCAGTTTCACTATAAGTTAGCTCACGTCTTCATGAACAGATGTTTGGAAAGGGGCTTTTGTGTACATTTATATTTGTTTGTTCTTCGTATAGGTGATGTTGGTGTCATAAAACAACTTAAATGTGAAGAGTTTTTCATTCCCTCTAGGCTGTTCAGGAGCAGCTTCAGTATCCGCAGCTCTGTTCTGGGAGGAACAATTCGGGTGCACAGAGATTAAAGACATTCTATCTCGTTGTTATGCATTGGTCACTAATACAACCTTAGGAAGTTCTTTTTACTACCCAAACTTTAAGATATTGACTGGAACTTGTAATTGCATAACAACATGGATAGAGAAGTTTAAAAGTTCCGTCTGTATTTTTATTACAAAATAACAATACCAGAGTTTTATATCTTCACTGTAAAATTTATAGTTAAATCAATCATTGCCCCAGGGCCCAGTTCAGAGGTGAATTTAATTTTCTGGGATGTATTTTAAGCAAGATTTTAAGTTATAGTAACCTTCAGGATATACATTTGCCAGTTTGCAATGTTTAGATTAGTTACAGTGGCATTATTGTAGTCCATGTTAGAAAATTAAAGGCTGTATCCCTGCCACATATTGATAAAATTCTTCTGAAGGTAATAGCACTTTGATCACACTACAAATTGCAAATGAAAAGCGCTTAAATTTTTGATGCATTGTTCTATTCTGATAATTTACCACTTTGCAGAAATTATCCAAAGAGACTGAATTAATACAGCTATCAGGAGAAAAAAAAGGAAGAAAAATATGCAACTTATTTATCTTTCTTGTTTAAAATAAACTATTAGAAATATTCAAAATATTAAAAGTGACTTCAGGGATAATCCTGCTCAATTCTTTAATTTGTAGGTGAGAAATCTGAAGCTCCTGTAAGTGTAGTGATGTCCTGTGACAGGACTCATTGGTAAGGGATTATTTCCAATTCCTTATCCCTGGTTTTCTGTCTCTGACATCTTCTCGTGTCCGAACAGTACTTTCTGCACTCTATTCATTTGCATTTTCCTGATTACTAATCATGTTGAGAGTATTTCCCAGTACTCATTCACAATTTATATGTATCCTTTTGAAATTATCTGTAAAAATAAAAAGCTCACTTTTTGTTTTGTGGTTTTTATTATTAAATTTGCAATGTAACTTTAAAATATGTTACATATACAAGCCCTTTGTCAGATATCTATCTAGTCAGATATATATAATACACCTAAGATATATGTACACACATATATGTAATTGTTTAATATTTTCTCCCATTTTGTGGCTTTGACATTTTTTATTTTGTTAATACTGTCACACTTCCGAATTTTTTAATGAACTCAACTTAGCCTTTTTTTTTTTTTTTAAGTAGGCTCCACACCCAGTGTGGGGCTTGAGCTCATGACCCTGACATCAAGAGTCGGATGCTCTACCAAATGAGCCAGCCAGGAACCCCACCAACTTTGCTTTTTTAAAACAAAATATTAACGGAAGTCCACTGTCTGTTTAGATTTCCTTTGTTTTTACTTAATGTCCTTTTTCTATTCCAGTATCTCACCCAAGATGCCATGCTACATTTAGTTGGCATGTATCTTTAGGCTACTCTTAGCTGTGGCAGTTTTTCTGACTTTCTTTGTTTTTTATGACCATGACAGTTTTAAGGAGTACTAGTCAAGTATTTTGAAGGGTGGCCCACTATTAGAATTTTTCTGATGTTTTTCTCATGATAATACTGTGGTTATGGATTACTGGGAGGAAGACCACAGAGGTAAAATGTCATTTTCATCCCATCATATGAAGTGTACATACAATCAACATGATTTTAACCTGTCTTTGTTAGTGTTTGTCAGGTTAACTTCACTGCAAAATGCCCTTTCTCTCCCTTTCTACCTTTACCATACTGTACACTTTGGAACGAAGTCAGAATATGCAGCTAACATCTAAGGAGTGTTATTTAAATCCTTCAACATGGGAGACTTGTCTCTTCTCTATTAATTTGCTCAATCATTTATTTAAGTTAAAATGGACACAGAGATATTTATTTTATACTTTGGGTAATAATCCAAGAATATTCTATTTTGTTGCTTAAATTGTTTCAGATTTGGTTAATGGGAGCTATTTCACTTGACTCCTGTATTTTGACATACGCCCATCAGTATGTGTGTGTGTGATAGGGGTGTTGAATACTTTCTCACTTTCCGATTCTTCAAGATGCTTCAGGTTTATCTTATGTATTTCCTGCCATAGTACTAGAATCAGCCATTTCTTCAAGGAGCCCAGGTTCTTGTCATTTAAGAATGGTATTAAAAACCAAGATATGGGTGCTACAGTTGCTTGTTGCTACTAGAGTGTTAGTTCTTTAGCATCTCTCAGTTGACAGAGCAAAAAACGTGTTTTTATCAACCTGTGTATATAAGCCTATCTAGAAATAATTCATTATGTAACTATCTGTACCTATTGTAAGCTAAACATGAGTTCACACTAATGTCTCCATACTTTATTCATTACCCCATAGATCATTCTTGCATCCTCCTCTTATTTATCTGTAAATTCCACTCCACCAGTAGGACATTTGGTTTTTGCCATCTGCCATCTATTGATTTCATTATTTCATTCCTGTATGTATACACCATACCCAGAAGGGGAACAGTTTTATCAACTAGAGTAAAATATCTGTGTTTAGTTCTTTTTTCCCTTTAGTTTTATAGACTTCACTCCTTTCTATAGATACTTAGGTCACCATTTCTTCCCTCCATCCCCTTCAGTGAAGTGCGTTCATGCATTTATCATGCATTTAGATTCTCCTATTACAGTCTGTATTCCTTCCTGTGTCCCTTCTAGCTCCTAAATATTTTTTTTTAACTTGCATACATTCAGTTCACTCTTTGTGAAGTGTTTTTATGTGTTTTTTTTTAAGATTTTATTTATTTATTTGAAAGAGAGTGAGAACACATGAGCAGGGGGAGAGGGAGAAGCAGACTCTCCACTGACAGGCAGCCTGATGCAGGGCTCAATCCCAGGACCCCAGGATCATGACCCAAGCCAAAGGCAGATGCTTAACTGACTGAGCCACCCAGGTGCCCCTTTTTATGGTTTTTTGACACATGCCTAATGTCTTGTATCTACCATTATAGTATGAGAGAGAAAAAATGTTACTGTGCAAACAATTCTCTGTGCTTTATTTATCCCTTCCCCTATCCCCTCAATCCCTGGGCTTTTTTTTTTTTTAAATACATCCATATTTTTCAGAGGCAGTGTGTTATCAAGAAAGGAGGAAAGAAATTAGAGAACAAAGCTACTCATTCTTGGACAGATCTTCTAGACTGTATGTCCGTGTTCTCATATGCCACTCCTCATCCATTTCCAGAGCTGCTGCAGTGGGAGGGGTCAACAGGCCTTCCACTCTTATTAGAGCAAGTTATTGCTTGAAAGCACATGCCTCCTCCACATTCTTTGCTGTCTCCTCATATCTGCAATCCTCTCTGAGATTCTCTTCTGCCTTCCAGAAGAATGCAATCTGGCCAGTGTCCATAAGGGTGAGATATAAATAAGTACATCACAAGGACATAGTTCTGTTTCCACTAGAGGGTACAGGTCATTATCCTGGCACCACTTCTCACTTTTTCCTGTGAGCTGTCACCATTTACTTTGCTGTCTACTTTCACAGTTCATGGAGCAGAGCACTAACTTGGACCAAGCAGTGAAGGTGCAGTCATCTTGCCGTATCATTCATTCTTGCACAGGGGAGAAACCATTTCATCCTTTTCTGGTCTCTGGAGTGTTACATTTTCCAGAAAGTCTAATAATAGAAATCATATAGTATGTAGATTTTTCAGACTGCCTTCTCCCAATGATCACTAAATATTTAAGGTTCTTTCATGTCTTTTTATGGCTTGACAGCTCTTTTTTTTTATCACTGAATAATATTCCATTGTATGGATGTATCAGTGTGTTTGTCCATTCAGCTATCAAAGGATATCTTGGTTACTCCAGATATTGGTGATCATAAATAAAGCTATTATAAATATTTATGTCGAAGTTTTTATATACATGGGTTGTCACATTTAGCTTTGTAAGAAGCTTTCTAAGAAACTGTGTCCTAAATGGCTGTACCATTTTTCATTCCCTCCATCAATAAATATAAGTTCTTATTATTTTGCATTCTCACCAGAGTGTGACATTGCTGATTTAGGGGGTGGGTGGGTGGGTAGTCGTTCTGATAGGTATGTAGTGATTTCTCATTATTACTTTATTAATATTTGCTTCCTGATGGCAGATTATAATGAGCATTATTTCATATACTTATTTGCATCTACGTATCTTTAGTGAGGTGCTTTTCCCAATCTTTTGCCTATTTTTAATAGTCTGGTTTCTTTTTATTGAGTTTCAAGTTTTCTTGTGTGCTTTGAAAGCAAGTCCTTTATCACATATGTATTTTGAAAGATTTCCTCCCAGTTTATGGTTTGTCTTTTGATTCTTTTAACAGTGCTTTTCTCTAGAACATTTTTAAATCTTTAAGCAGTCTAATTTCATTAAATTCTTCTTTCATGGTTTGGCTTTTAGTATTGTATCTGAAATCTCATTGCCAACCCCAAGTTATATAGATTTTCTCCTGTTTTTTATTCTAGAAGTTTTATAGTGTTGTTTGATATATTTCGTTATATGAGCCATTTTGAGTTTATTTTTGTGAGAATTGTAGGATTTATGTCTAGAATTCTTTATTTTTTCTTCATGTGGATTTCCAATTGTTCAGCACTGTTTTTGAAATGACTGTCAGTTCTCAGAGTTTGTGACTCTGCAGCAATAAGGTAATTTTATTTTAGTGAGTCTGTTTCTGGACTCTATTCTGTTCCCTTGATCTCTTTGGTTCTTTTGTCAACACTTTGCTGTCTTGAATACAGTGTCTTTTTAGTAAAACTTGAAGTCCGGTAATGTCAGTCCTCCACGTTTTTTCTTCTCTAGTACTATGTTATTTTTTCTGGGTTTTGCCTCTTCATATAAATTTAGAATCACTTTGTATACATCCAGAAAATAGATTTCTAGGATTTGATTAGATTTACTTTGAATCTATAGATTAAATTGGGAAAACTGAAATCTTAACAATATTGAGCTTTCTAATCCATGAACATAGAATATCTCTCCATTTGTTTGGCTCTTCTCTGATTTCTTTTTATTAGTTTTATACTTTCCACATATAAATGCTATATAAACTTTATTAGTTGTATACCTATTTTATTTTTTGGTGCTACTGTCAATGGTATTATGTTTTAAATTTCAAATTTCAGTTGTTCAAATAGTAAAGTGATTCATTTTTGTATAATAACCTTGTATACTCTGACCTTGCTATAATCATTTATTACAGTTCTCTGAGGTCTTTTATTTAGACTTTTATGCTATTCATGGTCATCATCTGTGACCAAAGGCATTAAGATGGTTTAATTTTTTTTATTCCAAATCTCTCTATATATATTTTGTTTCCTTTTCTTATTTTACTAAGAGGATTTCCAACACATTGTCGAATGGGGTGGTGAGAAAGGGATATTCTTACCTTGCCCCCAGTCTTAGTGGGGAATTTTTGTTTCTCCTCATTAAGTATGATGTTAGCTTATAGGTTTTTTTAAGCTGTTCTCTATCAAATTTAGGAGGTTCCCCCATATTTCCAGAGACTTTTTGTCATGAATGAGTATTGGATTTTTGTCAAATGTTTTTCTTTGTTGATACACCCATGTGACTTTCCTTCCTTAGTTCTTGGTATGGGGGGAATGATATTTATTGGTTTTTGAATATTGAGTGAACCTTGCATACCTGGAATAAATTCTGCTTGGTCATGGTATATGTTGAATTTGATTTGCTATTATTTTGATGAGAATTTTTTAATCTAAATTCAAGAAAGAAACTGTTTTTATAGTTATGATATTCATAAGCATTCAGAATGTTTTGTACAGCTTTATATCCTTTTATATCCCTTTGTCCTTTCATCATTATTTGTTATTTTGCATATTTATAGTATGGTACTTCTTGGCTAATTCCGTTTATTGCTAGTATTTCTATTTCATTCTTGTTTTATTTTATAGGCTAGAATACTTTACCTGCCTATTATCTTTTTTCCATATTATAATCTCATTCTCACTAGATTTTTTTATCAGAATTTTATGATGAAATATCACTGATTTTTAAGTCCCCAGTGTGTGAAAGCATGTTTAAATAAATACATTTTTTATTTGTTGTCATTAGTTTCAAATATGTATTTCAATATTTTTTTCTGAAAATTATAATAGTAATGTCACAAAGTATACTTAAAATATGGCCAGTGATATGTGTTAGGCAAAATTCACTTTGTATCCTTTTACTATTTATTGATTTCTGACCTGATAACAGAAAAAAGGTGTCATGTCAGATAGACAAAACCCTCTTTTATTCAGTTTTGAACAGGGTAATGAAAACAAACAAACAAATAAACTATGCTCATGATCTCAATTTTCTCCCTCTACTACCTCAAGGAGTAGGTAATAGGCTTTAGATTAGTAGTTGTTGTGGTTCATCATTACAGAATTACCTCTAGAAGGAAGACAGTGTTCAAGTCATGTGTTAATCTGAACAATTATTAATTTCTACCAGGAGCGCTGTATTGAGAAAAATTCTGAAGAAATATTTGGTTACATTGGGTCAAGTTCCTTATTTTTCTTAAAACACTTATGTTACAAACATCAACCTACTGCTATGAAATAATGGGGTATATCTAAAAATTGCATATTCTCTTTAGCAATTGCCATTTTTTTACCTATCACTGATCTGAGTTTAGGGTGTCTTCTCTTGTTTTCATTTGTTTATTAGTTGGTTGTTCAGCGAGTAAGCTTACCTTAAATGTCACTAAATGATCTACCCTTACAATTTAGGAATGGAGAAACTTAGGAGAGAAGGGTCATGGATTATATCACAGTGTTTAAAGGTTGTGAGTTTTAAATCTGATAGATCTAGGTTCAATTTATCATATATTACATACTCTCAGAGTAATTCAAAGCACGTTTCTTAAACTCTCTGAACATGAGTCTTCTCATTTATAAAATGAAGTTAATAAAATGTATCTCACAGTGTTTCTGTAGGGACTATACAAGATCATGCACAGATGTGCTAAGGAGGGGGCTAAGCAGAAAGTTACAATAAATGGTATTTCCAGTGATAGTAGTACGGCTCATTTCACTAGCTGCTTTTTCTCCTCTTTTTCTCTTCCACTCCTGCTCAGCTGGCATCTAAGATAACTGATGTTGGATTGCAGGTTTCATTATAAAGACATCTTGCTGAGGAGTCTCTCAGGGAGGAAGACACTCATAATATCGCCACTACCATGTACAATTCCCTTCCACAATAACTGTGACTTTTGGTATAGGATGACTGTATTCAATTGTGACAGTTCACATTTTGTTCTTTCCTTGAGATAAATAGATATCCGTATGAAAAGTTAAACGACTTACTTTATCATGTTCAAAAAAGGCAGCGAGGAAAAAAGAAGTGAAAATATAAGGTAGAAATATTTACTGTGACTGTCACTAACTTTCTGAAGTTTTCCATTTATATTTCAGTAGAATGTTTTCCCCTTTAGCCAGAAACTGAAATTTCTCTGGCTGAGAAGGACTTTATGAAGCAGTTGAGTAACTCATCATTAACAAGTGCACCCAAAAGAAAAGCTGCTTATTTCATTGTATTCACTGGGTTAAAAATCATAAAAGAGAAAAAAAGCATTATTGGTATTTTTTGCTTTTTTTTTTTAATGTGTAGGGTAGGTATTTTTAGTTATATTATGCCTCCGTTGGAAAATTACAGTCCCAAGGCCAATGCAAGGGGGATGATAACAAGATAGTGACTCTTTTTTAGCCATCCAGACAAAATCAATAGTGCTTTAGTGGAGTTTCAGTGAGAAAACAACTTGTCATGCCAGCAGCTAAGCAATATGTGTCAACAGAAAGAAACCACTGCTTCGAGCCGGCAAGCCCAGGAGATGACAGTTGTAGGCATGATTGCTTATTGTTGTTGGTTTCAAGTCATTGATGCACACAGTAAACTCTGATTAAAAGAGTAACGTGAAAGGTGGGAAAGCAGTGTTTTATTCTCCATGTTACAGCTCCTTTGGGTTTGCATTATGACCATGGCAAGGCCTGGTACACATAATGCTATTGTACCTTCTGAACAATAAAGCACACATTCATTTGCTATTTTTCACGTGATGTTGAGTAGCCAGATGGTTCTCACTGTTATAGAAATGAGTAAATAAAATTACTGCCTGATAGAAACAGCATAATGTATAAATGAAAAGCATGGAATCTATATGCTGACTGCCTGGGTTCAACTGCAGATTTCATCACTTCCTAATGTGTAGCCAATGAGCAAGATTTTGTGTATCCGTGTATTTTTGTGTGTGTTAAAGAGATAATAGCACTATGTGTATCATGGTATTGTAATCAAGTTCAAAAGAGTTAAAATTTCTTAATCACCTAGAACTGTTTGTGGCTCACAGAATATACATACCTTAAAATTTACTCATTTGAAGTATACAATTAAATGGATTTTAATATATTCACAGACTTGTACATCCCTCACCACAATCAATTTTACACCATTTCTGTTACCTTCAAACCAGATCCTATATGCTTTAGCCATGACCTCAAGTTTCCCCTTCCCCCAGATCCTGACAGCCACTAATCTACTTTTTATCTCCCCATAGATTTGCCTATTCTGGACACTTCATATTTCTATAGGGTCATACAATATGTGGTCTGTTGTGACTGGATTCTTTTACTTAGCACAATGTTTCCAAGGTTCATTCATGTTATAGCACATATCAGTACAAAATTCCCTTTTATTGCTGAAAAATAGAGTGTGAACAAACCCCATAGTGTTTATCCATTCATCATTTGGTGGACATCACACTGTTTTCACTTTTTGGCTATTATGAATAATGTTGCTGTAAATATTCATATCACCTTTGTGTGGACACTTTATGAGTTTTTTAATAGCTGGAGAGAGAAAGAACAATTTTTAAGTCTGAATTCTATTTTTTTTTTTTAACTAGATTCTTGTCTTTTTTTTTTTTTAAGTTCACCCAAATCCTAAACATCCTCTGTTCAGGTTACATGTTCCAATTCATTTTTATCATATTATTTCAGTCAGTTTGCATTATGTAGTTCTAACCCCTCCATCCCCCCTAAAGTCTTCCTAATCATCTCTATTGAAATTGTTAAATTGCTTCTTCCTTCATCACCTTCTGAAACTTACTTAGCCTCTCCTTGGCACTTACTATATTCTGATTTAGGGTACAGTTCCTTTACCACCAAACACTTAAAAAAGGAAAACTCTCTCATCTCTGGATTAAAATTTTAAAAATTAAAAAAAAAATCACTTCCCAGTTAATGAATGTATCTCTTTAATATGCATTATATATTAAATATATAAATATACATTAAATATATATTTAAGATATAACTTATGAAGATATACTTAATATATGCCAAAATAGAAACAGTTGCTCCAGGGGCGCCTGGGTGGCTCAGATGGTTAAGCTTCTGCCTTCGGCTCGGGTCATGATCCCAGGGTCCTGGGATCGAGTCCCACATCGGGCTCCTGACTCAGCGGGGAGTCTGCTTCTTCCTCTCCCTCTGCCTCTCCCACTGCTCATGCTCTCTCTCTCTCTCTGTATCTCTGTGTCTCAAATGAATAAATAAAATCTTTAAAAAAAAAAAAGAAAAAGAAACAGTTGCTCCAGTTGAATAATGCATAACTTTTTTTAAAGTGTCCTTCACAAATGATGCTTGCAAGAAGGCATGCGACCCTTGTTTATAGGGGAGCTATTGATAGAGCTGCTAAAGAAATAATTTTAGGTGTCATATTAAGGGAAAAGTAAGTGGCAGGAAATGACACCAACCATCCCCTCCTCAGTG
Source organism: Neomonachus schauinslandi (assembly GCF_002201575.2). Classification (NCBI taxonomy): domain Eukaryota; kingdom Metazoa; phylum Chordata; class Mammalia; order Carnivora; family Phocidae; genus Neomonachus; species Neomonachus schauinslandi. Next base: position 41,223,556 of record NC_058412.1, on the reverse strand, counting down.
TCCTGGATGCCATTAGTGTTGTTTATGTGTGTAGCCTTTCAATGAACACTGATTATTTCACACTATATGTAATAGAAAGCTCTCATATTTCATTTTGAGATAAAGGCAAGAGAGAAACAGACATTGATTCGATATACTAAATTGTAAGCCTCTTCAAAGTAGAAGCTGGCTATGAATATAATCAATATCCCCACCATACTTACTACAGCATACTTATATGAAATGTACCACTGTCTGAGCACCACTATTTGTCTGGTGCATGAGGGAAATAATTGTCAATATATGCAGGGCTCACTGTCTTGTGTGGGTGAAATCTAACTACAGCCTCCTTGCTAATATCTGTTTTAGTTTGCTAAGACTGCTGTAATAATGTACAGTAGAGTGGGTAATTTAAACCATAGATATTTTCTCGCCATTTTTGAGCATAGAAGTCTGAGACCAAGGTATTGGCAAGGTTTGTTTCTTCTGAAGGCCATGAGTGAAGGCTCCTAGATGGCTGTTTTCTCATAGTTTTCCTTCTATAAGTGTCTGTGTCCAAATTTCCTCTTCTTATAAAGACACCAGTCATATTAAATTAAGGCCCTCAGTATTGGGCCTCATTTAAAAAAAATTTTTTTATTAACATATAATGTATTATTTGTTTCAAGGGTACAGGTCTGTGATTCCTCAGTCTTAAACAATTCACAGCACTCACCATAGCACATACCCTCCCCAGTGTCCATCACCCAGCCACCCCATCCCTCCCACCCCCCTCCACTCCAGCAACCCTCAGTTTGTTTCTTGAGATAAAGAGTCTCTTATGGTTTGTCTCCCTCTCTGGTTTCGTCTTGTTTCATTTTTCCCTCCCTTCCCCTGTGATCCTCTGTCTTGTTTCTCAAATTCCTCATACCAGTGAGAGCATATGATACTTCTCTTTCTCTGATTGACTTAGTTCGCTTAGTTTCATCCACGTCGTTGTAAATGGCAAGATTTCATTTTTTGATGACTGCATAATATTCCATTGTATATATATACCACATCTTCTTTATCCAGTCATCTGTTGATGGACATCTGGGTTCTTTCCATAGTTTGGCTATTGTGGATATTTCTGCTATAAACATTGGGGTGAATGTGCCCCTTTGGATCACTACACTTGTATCTTTGGGGTAGTGCAATTGCTGGGTCATAGGGTAGCTCTATTTTCAACTTTTTGAGGAACCTCCATACTGTTTTCCAGAATGGCTGCACCAGCTTGCATTCCCACCAACAGTGTAGGAGGGTTCCCCTTTCTCTGCATCCTTGCCAACATCTGTCATTCCCTGACTTGTTAATTTTAGCCATTCTGACTGGTGTGAGGTGGTATCTCATTGAGGTTTTGATTTGTATTTCCCTGATGTCAAGTGATGTGGAGCCCTTTTTCATGTGTCTGTTGGCTATTTGGATGTCTTCTTTGTAGAAATGTCTGTTCATGTCTTCTACCCATTTCTTGATTGGATTATTTGTTCTTTGGGTGTTGAGTTTGATAAGTTCTTTATAGATTTTGGATACTAGGCCTTTATCTGATATGTCATTTGCAAATATCTTCTCCCATTCTGTCGGTTGTCTTTTGGTTTTGTTGACTGTTTCCTTTGCTGTGCAAAACCTTTTTATCTTGATGAAGTCCCAATAGTTCATTTTTGCCCTTCCTTCCCTTGCCTTTGGCGATGTTTCTAAGAAGAAGTTGCTGCAGCTGAGGTCGAAGAGGTTGCTGCCTGTGTTCTCAAGGATTTTGATGGATTCCTGTCTCACATTTAGGTCTTTCATCCATTTTGAGTCTATTTTTGTGTGTGGTGTAAGGGAATGGTCCAGTTTCATTCTTCTGCATGTGGCTGTCCATTTTTCCCAACACCATTTGTTGAAGAGACAATCTTTTTTCCGTTGGACATTCTTTCCTGCTTTGTCAAAGATTAGTTGACCATAGAGTTGAGGGTCCATTCTGGGTTCTCTATTCTGTTCCATTGATCTGTGTGTCTGTTTTTGTGTAATGGGCCTCATTTTAACTTAATTGCCTCTTCGAAGACCCTGTCTCCAAAAAAGGTAACTTTCTGAGGTACTGGTGGTTAGGACTTTAACATGTGAATGTTGAGAGCACACAGTTCAGCCCATAACATTATCTGAATGTGCTGAATGCATGGGAGGATTATATACAATAAAGATTTTGCTAGCTCTAAAGTAAACTGGAGTCAATTTGAAATAAAAGCATCCTTTGCTGGCATTCTTTGGCAGTATGACTGACAGAGTATTAAAGAACCACCCCCTCACATCTTTATCCATAAGAACACAGGTGCCAATATTAATTATACAACTATATATTTGATTGATCTTTTCATACTTTGAGATTTCTCCCCATAAATGCATAGGAAGGAACCGTGATTATGTAAGGCAGGATTTGTTATTTTTCTGCAGATGTGAAAACTGGCTCAGAAGTGTCAGCTGACTTGCCTAAGACTGCAAGGTAGGTCAGTGATTTCTGGATACCCTGATTAGTTTGATAATGACTATCATTTACAGTCTGATCAGTTTGCTCATCAGGAGCTATATGAAAAGATAAAAGAAAAAAAAATTCTACTCTCTTTTCCTTAAACTCTTTTCCAATTTTGAAATTGGATCACAATACTTGCCTTTTTGCTTCCACAAGAAACAGTTGCTTAGAAGGTAATTCAAAGAAAAGCTAAATTTGTAAGATTAGGGTATAATTATAATAGGCTGCTCATCCTCCTATAATTCCCTAGGGCAGTGAACAGGCAGGTGAACTAATGGTATCCCAAAGATGTCCCTGCCCTAGTGCCCAGAAACTGTGAATATGCTAGGTTATATGGCAAAGAAGAATTAAGGGTGTAGATAGAATTAAGGTTGCTAATGAGCTGACCTGGAAATGAGAAAATTATCATGGGTCATGTGAGTGGGTACAGTGTAATCATGGGGTTCTTGAAAAGTGGAAGCTGGAGGCCAAAGAGGACTCAGGAGGATGTGATGTGAGACAGACCCAACCCACTGTTGCTGGCTTTGAAGATTCCTGAGAAGAGCTATAATCTAAGGAATACAGGTGGTATCTACAAACTGGAAAACATAAAGAAATGGATTTAGAGCCTCTAAATGGAAATAGAGCCCAGCTGGCACCTTGATTCTAGCCCAGTGAGTGCCATTTTAAACTTTTAGTCCTCCGAACTATCAGCCAATACATTTGTATTATTTAAGCCAATAAGTTTGTAATAAATTGTTACAGCAGCTACAGAAAACTAATACAGTGAAATAATTTACTCGTTTGTTTCATCTGTGACTTCTATTAATTTACTCAAAAGAGACTTGATGAAGAGCTCCTGTATACAAAGACTGTTTACAGGTGATGAAGCACTGTTCTGAATCAGCTTCCTCCTCCCTGCTACTCCAGCATGAGTAGCATCAATTTTCCATCATATTTTATGTACATTGCCCTGTTATTCCATATGAAACATTAAAGTTCGGGAGCCCCACATTGGTTCCACTGATCCATTTCCATGCCATGTAGATAACAATATGAGGATCTGTTTTTCCAGCTAAAGGGGAAGGAATGGTCCTTTAAAACAACACATCAACAGAACAAGAAGAACAAATATTTATTGAACCCTTACACATGCCAAGCGTTGTTGTAGCCTTTTACGTATATCATATTATCTTTGCAGCAACATGATGAAATGGGTTGTAATACTGAATTTCTTTTACATTTGAGAAAGCTGAAGAGCAGAGAGGTTAAGTTATATCTCTAATGCCATGAAAATAATAGGACTCCAAAGTAGCTGTTTAATTCAAGAGCCTTTAGTTAACCACTGTACTCCCTGGATTGCGAGGTGGAAGCAAAATTTTTAAGATGGTCTACTGTGGTTCTCCATAAAGAGGAAACATTTGTAGAAAATATATTATGTAAAGGGGGTAAGGGACATAAGGGAAGTAAGATTTGTACACTTCCCTTAAACTGGTAAAATCTTAACATCAATAGAATCTTTTTTTTTCCTCTATTATTATTTTTTTTTGATGTAGTGTTCCATGATTCATTGTTTGCGTATAACACCCAGTGCTCCATTCAATACGTGCCCTCTTTAATACCCATCACCAGGCTAACCCATCCTCCCACCTGCCTCCCCTCTAGAACCCTCAGTTTGTTTCTCAGAGTCCATAGTCTCTCATGGTTCGTCTCCCCCTCCCATTTCCCCCCTTCATTTTTCCCTTCCTACTATCTTTTTTTTTTTTTTAACATATAATGTATTATTTGTTTCAGAGGTACAGGTCTGTGATTCATCAGTCTTGCACAATTCGCAGCGCTCACCATAGCACATACCCTCCCCAATGTCTATCACCCAGCCACCCCATCCCTCCCGCCCCCACCACTCCAGCAACCCTCAGTTTGTTTTCTGAGATTAAGAATGCCTCGTATCAGTGAGATCATATGATACATGTCTTTCTCTGATTGACTTATTTTGCTGAGCATAATATCCTCTCGTTCCATCCACGTCATTGCAAATGGCAAGATTTTGTTCTCTTTTTTTGATGGCTGCATAATATTCCACTGTATACATATATATATCACATATTCTTTATCCATTCATCTGTTGATGGACATCTAGGCTCTTTCCATAGTTTGGCTATTGTGGACATTGCTGCTATCAACATTGGGGTGCACGTACCCCTTCGGATCCCTACATTTGTATCTTTGGGGTAAATACCCATGGTGCAATTTCTGGGTCATAGGGTAGCTCTATTTTCAACTTTTTGAGGAACCTCCATACTATTTTCCAGAGTGGCTGCACCAGCTTGAATTCCCACCAACAGTGTAGGAGGGTTCCCCTTTCTCTGTATCCCCACCAACATCTGTCATTTCCTGACTTGTTAATTTTAGCCATTCTGACTGGTGTGAGGTGGTATCTCATTGAGGTGTTGATTTGGATTTCCCTGATGCCGAGCGAACATCAAGAGTCTTATAAGCTGTTTGTGTATAATAAATTCCTAGAGCAACCACTATGAAGTGCTATATATAGATAACACTGAAATAGATTATAGATAAATCAGTATTGAATTAAATCCACAGGAAGACGGAAAAGAGAAAGAAATGAAAAAGAGCAAGCAGGAAAAAAAAAGGAAAAGAAGCAGAAACAATAACAAAGAATTAGATGACAGACTCCCTACCATACTAATAATTACATTATGTGTAAATGGTCAGAATACACCAATTAAAAGAGATTGTCAGAGTAGAAACAAAACAAGAAAAAATTAGCCAAGTATAGATTTATTTACAGGAACTTCAATTCAAATGTAATAGTATACATAGGTTTTCAGTAGAAAGATGGAGAAGAGGGATACCATGCAGACAATCAAAGGAAAGTAAGACTCACTGTATTAATATCAGATAAAATAGACTTTAGAATAAAGAAAAGTATCAAAAAGGAAATCTCAAGGCCCAAATGGTTTTACTAGAGCATTATAGCACATATTTAATAGAATTAACATAAAGTCTTCATAATCTGTGCCAGAAAATAGAAGAGTTCATTTACCTGATACCCAAACCAGAGAAAGGAATGATTTAAAAAAGAGAACTACAGACCAATGTATTTCAATAATACAGATATAAAAAATCTTAATAAAATATTGGCAAACCAAATTCAGCAAAATATAGAAATAATTATGTACCATGACCAATTGGGGTTTATTCCAGGGACTCAAGCATCACTCAATAGTTGAAAGCCATCAATATAATCTGCCATATCAACATGGTAATAAAGTAAAATGACATATCAATTGATTGAGAAAAATCATTTGACAAAATTCAACATCCATTCATGAGAAAAACCCTTGGTAAAATAGAAATAGAGAGGATCTTAACCAAACTTGAAAAATGACACTTATAAAAACCTATGAGTAACACCATAACTAACGGTGAACAACTGAATTTTTTTTCTCTTAAGATCAGTTACAAGGCAAAGATCTTTCCTCTTATCACTGACATTAAACATAGAACTGGAAGTTCTAATCACTGCAAGCAGAAAAGAGGAAATAAACCAATTCTCATTTGCAGAGATTTAGTAGTTTATGTAGAAAATTCCAATGCATCTATAAGAAAATAAAATAGAATTTATAAATTATTTCAGCAAGGTCACAAAAGATCAATGCACAAAAGTTAATTTCCTATCAGTATACTAGTAAAGGCTATGCAGAAACCAAACTTGTTTCTTGTGTTTTTGATTTTGGCCATTCTGACCAGTGTGAGGTGATATCTTATTGTGGTTTTGATTTGCATTTCCCTGATGATGAGTGATGATGAGTATCTTTTCATGCATCTGTATATGTTCTTTGGAGAAACATCTGTTCATGTCTTCTGCCCATTTTTAATTGGATTATTCAGGTTTTTTTGGTGTTGTGTAAATTCTTTATACATTTTGGATATTAATCGCTTATTAGATATATTTTGGATTATAACCCCTTATCATCTGCAAATATCTTCTCCCATTCTATAGGTTGTCTTTTAGTTTTGTTGACTGTTTACTTTGCTGTGCAGAAGCTTTTTATTTTGATGTAGTCCCAATAGTTTATTTTTGCTTTTGTTTCCCTTGCCTTAGGAGAGATATCTAGAAAAATGTTATTGTGGCCATGGTCAGAGAAATAACTGCCTGTGGTCTCTGTTCTATGATTTTTATGGTTACAGGTCTCACAGTTAAGTCTTCAATCTGTTTTGAGTTTATTTTTGTGTATGGTGTAAGAAAGTGATCCAGTTTCATTCTTTTGCATGGAACTGTTCAGTTTTCCCAACACCATGTGTTGAAGAGACTTTTTCCCATTGCATCTTCTAGCTTCCTTTGTTGTAAATTACTTGACTGTATAATTGTGTGCTTATATCTGGGCTCTCTGTCCTGTGCCACTAGAAAATAAGTCATGATTTAAATGTAAAATATAAAACTCTAAAAGTTTTAGAAAAAAAAAAAAGGAAAAAGTTTTAGGGTTTTAACCCAAAAAAAAGAGGTTTTAGACCTAATGCAAAAAAAAACCTCCTTAAATGGAAAGATTAAAAAAAAAAAAAAAAAAACAGACTAGGAATCTCATTGCTAATAAAAGGTAAGTAATATCTCTGGAGGACAGATATAAAGATCTTTCATATTGAAGATTCTGTTATCAGATGAAAAATAATCACTTGTGGAAAAAACTTATATATACACACATATACACATATATATGCATATATGAATTTTTCTCAAACACAAAAACATGTGTATTAGCAGCCTAAAAAAATGCAGCTTCTTTCTCCCTAGGACAATTAACAAGCCACAATTGGAATGGAAATATATTATTTGTAATTACATTAAGAAGGTCTTATAAGAAAAAAGTTAATTTTTTAAATGGGAAGAAAATTAGGATAGTTTTTCATATTCTTTTACACAATTAATTGACAACAGAATATGTTTCAAGAGTTCAGGTCTCAACACCAAGGAAATACAAACAATTTTAAGAACATGTTATGAGCAACTATATGCCAACAAATTAGGCAATCTTGAAGAAATGGATGCATTCCTGGAAACTTATAAACTATAGAAACTGAGACAGGATGAAATAGAAAATCTGAACAGATCCATAACCAGCAAGGAAATTGAAGCAGTAATTAAAAACCTCCCAAAAAAACAAGATCCCAGGGCCAGATTGCTTCCCAGGGGAATTGTACCAAACATTTAAAGAAGAAATAATACCCAAAAAATAGAAATGGAAGGAAAACTTTCAAACTCGTTCTGTGAGGCCAGTATTACCTTGATCCCAAAACCAGACAAAGACCCCATCAAAATGGAGAATTACAGACCAATATTCCTGATGAACATGGATGTCACAATACTCACCAAGATACTAGCCAATAGGATCCAACAGTACATTAAAAGGTTTATTCACCCTGGGGGCCTGGGTGGCTCAGTCGTTAAGTGTCTACCTTCAGCTCAGATCATAATCCCAGGGTCCTGGGATCGAGCCCTGCATCGGGCTTCTCAGCGGGAAGCCTGCTTCTTCCTCTCCCACTCCCCCTGCATACGTTCCCTCTCTCGCTGTGTCTCTCTGTCAAATAAATAAATAAAATCTTTAAAAGGATTATTCACCCTAAGTGGGATCTATTCCTGGGGTGCAAGGGTGGTTCAGCATTCATAAATCAATCAACGTGATATATCACATTAATAAAAGAAAGGACAAGAACCATATGATCCTCTTAATTGATGCTGAAAAAGCATTTGACAAAATACAGCACCCTTTCTTGATTAAAACTCTCCACAGTGTAGGGATAGAAGGAACATACCTCAATATCATAAAAGCCATATATGAAAAGCCCACAGTGAATATCATTCTCAATGGGGAAAAACTGAGAGCTTTTCCCCTAAGGTCTGGAACACGACAAGGATACCCACTGTTACCACTGTCATTCAACAGAGTACGAGAAGTCCTCAGTAATTAGACAATAAAAATAAAAGGCATTCAGATTGGCAAAGAAGAAGTCAAATTCTCACTTTTCACAGATGACTTGATACTTTACATGGAAAACCTGAAGACTCTACCCTGAAATTGCTAGAACTCATAAAGAAATTCAGCAACATGGCAGGATATAAAATCAATGCACAGAAATCAGTGGCATTTCTATACACTAACAATGACACAGAAGAAAGAGAAATTAGGGAGTCGATCCCATTTACAATTGCACCCAAACTGTAAGATACCTAGGAATAAATCTAACTAAAGAGGCAAAGATTCTGTACTCAGAAAACTATAGAATACTCATGAAAGAAATTGAGGAAGACACAAAGAAATGGAAAAACGTTCCATGCTCATGGATTAGAAGAACAAATATTGTGAAAATGTCAACGCTACCTAGAGCAATCTATGCATTTAATGCAATCCCTATCAAAATACTATCAACTTTTTTCAAAGAAATGGTACAAATAATCCTAAAATTTGTATGGAACCAGAAAAGACCCCGAATAGCCAGAGGAATGTTGAAAAAGAAAAGCAAAGCCGGTGGCATCACAATTCCGGACTCCCAAGCTCTATTACAAAGCTGTAATCATCAAGACAGTATGGTACTGACACAAAAACAGACACATGGATCAACGGAACAGAATAGAGAGCCCAGAAACGGACCCTCAATTCTATGGTCAACTAATCTCTGACAAAGCAGGAAAGAATGTCCAATGGAAAAAAGACAGACTCTTCAACAAATTGTGTTGGGAAAATTGGACAGCCACATGTAGAAGAATAAACCTGGACTGTTTCCTTATACCATACACAAAAATAGACTCAAAATGGATGAAGACCTAAATGTGAGGCAGGAATCCATCAAAATCCTAGAGGAGAACACAGGCAGCAACCTCTTCGACCTCGGCCACAGCAACTTCTTGCAAGAGACACATCTCTAAAGGCAAGGGAAACAAAAACAAAAATGAACTGTTGGGACTTCATCAAGATAAAAAGCTTCTGCACAACAAAGGAAGCAGTCAACAAAACTAGAAGGCAACCTGTGGAATGGGAGAAGATATTTGTAAATGAGATACCAGATAAAGGGCTAGTATCCAACATCTATAAAGAACTTATCAAACTCAACACCCAAAAAACAAATAATCCAATCAAGAAATGGGCCAAAGACATGAACAGACATTTCTACAAAGAAGACATACAAATGGCCAATAGTCACATTAAAAAATGTTCCACATCACTTGGCATCAGGGAAATACAAATCAAAACCACAATGAGATATCACCTTACATCAGTCAGAATCGCTAAACAAGACAGGAAACAACAAATGTTGGTGAGGATGTAGAGAAAGGGGAACCCTCCTACACTGTTGGTGGGAATGCAAGCTGGTGCAGCCATTCTGGGAAACAGTATGAAGGTTCCTCAAAAAGTTGAAAATAGAGCTACCGTATGACCCAGCAATTGCACTACTAGGTATTTACCTCAAAGATGCAAATGTAGTGAAATGAAGGGTAACATGCACCCCAATGTTTATAGCAGCAATGTCCACAATAGCCAAACTGGAAGGAGCCAAGATGTCCTTAACAGATGAATGGATAAAGAAGAGTGGTATATATATACAATGAAATATTACTCAGCCATCAGAAAGGATGAATACTTACCATTTACATTGACGTGGATGGAACTGGAAGGTATTATGCTAAATGAAATAAGTCAATTGGAAAAAGACAATTATCAAATGGTTTCACTCATATGTGGAATATAAGAAAGTGCAGAGGATCATAAGGGAAAGGAGGGAAAACTGAATGGGAAGAAATCAAAGAGGGAGACAAACAATGAGAGACTCTTAACTCTGGGAAACAAACTGAGGGTTGCTGGAGGGGAGGTTGGTGGGGGGATGGAGTAACTGGGTGCTGGGCCTAAAGGAGGCTATTTGATGTGATGAGCTCTGGGTGTTATACGCAACTGATGAATAACTGAATTTAAATTAAAAAAAAATTTAAAAAAAAGTTCAGGTCTCAAGATATATCTTACTAAATTGTTTTTCATAAAATTAACAGTTCTCCAGTGCCAGATACATAACTCCTACTTACTTCTGGAGAGGGTCTAGATAAAGAAAAATGAAACAAACAAGCAAAAATCAACAAATGGTGAAGATTTTGTATGAAATAATTAACACAGTATATTTAATGTAGCTAAATAGACTCCAGTTTATTTTTTAAATTATAATCTTTTTAAGATTTTGTTATTTATTTGACAGAGAGCAAGCACAAGTAGGGGAAGCAGCAGTCAGAGGGAGAGGGAGAAGCAGACTCCTCGCAGAGCAGGGAGACTCATGTGGGGCTGGATCCCAGGACCCTGGGATCATGACCTGAGCCGAAGGCAGGCACTTAACTGACTGAGCCACCCAGGTGCTTCTGGACTTCAGTTTAAATAATGATACTGATTTGTGAGATTTTTATTAAAAAACAAAAAAATTATTTGGTATAGTTATCATAATGATATAGTAAGATACCTAATCAAAAAATATAGCTATACTTTGGCAATAATAGACCAAAGCCAAAACACCAGAATAAATGGATTAAGAAAAATAATACTGAGAGTGAGCATAAAATATGGATATGTGAGCATTCAGTAATTTCTCCTTCATGTGTAGTGTCCAAATATATTACATTATTGCAGTTTGGCTGTTTTAGAAAGGTAGATTTAAAGATATTAGAGTTATAAAATGTATTACCAGATTCATAAATGAAGTACATAAATATAATTATGTAGATTCATATATATTATATAAAGCTCTAAACATTAGTGTCAGAGAACAAGGACAAAATACCTTCCAAATTAATGGACATAGAAAAAAATCTGAGCAATGCTGACTATATTACAAAGACAGAAAATTCAGGAATTATGTAAGATTGAGAGAACATGAAAAAATGAAATAGATGTTTATAAATTTAAGCAGAATAAATATAACTATTCAAAGAATAAAAATCCCAGAGTTAATTTAAAAACATAAATATAAACCATGTGGTTTTTTGACACACCAACAATGATAGTTAAAGAACAGAAAATATATATTTCTTCGATTAACCTGGGTGCAGGATGCATCTCTTCCTTGATTCTCCTATTATCCTTTCTAAATTTATTATCATGGACTGAATGCTCCAGGATGTATTCAAGCTTTTCTCAAAACCAAGAATTACAAAAGGATGATTTGGGAAGTAGATCCCAGTGAGCGTCAGTAAGCTATATGAAGTGTCTAAAATGCCACCCAAGGTACTCATAATCAAAGTTGGTAGATAGCCAGAGCATTGCCTAAGTTAAAGGTCACACCATGTGAGTCAGGATGGCCATGGCCAGGGTCCCTGAAACTGACAAGGTTGGAGTGTTCTGAAGAATTAATTTAATAACATCTAGAATATATGGCATTGGTCCAGGATGTCCCACATCAAACAATGGGGATAAATAACAAACAGTGTAACAGGAACAATAATTCAGAAACAACAAAACCAACTATTAAAAGCACTTGGTTTGTTTCAGGCACACCTCTAAGAACAGTGTAGATATTTATTTAATGCTTAGAACAACCCTACAGTTATGTGCTATTGTTATCCCAGTTCACAAAGGAAACTGAGGCACAGTGGTAATTAGGTTGTCAGTTCCAACAGAATCACAATTTCCCCTCATTTTTTTTTGGCCTATGGGCAAAGAATTGAGAACTGCTTATGTTGGGATTTCTTTTTTAATACTAAGGTAAAGATGCTCACAAAAGTCTTGGATTTACATTAAACTTCGTAGAAAACTAAATGCCAGAGAATAAATCTTTTACTTTAGTGTGAGTGCAACTCTTCATCTAATAGTCACAGATAGGTGACAAGTATGAATTGTCTCAAAGGAAAAATTGCTAAACATGATGTTAGAAGGTCAATGTAATGAAAGTATATGGTTCCTCTGTAGTTTGCCAGGTGATAGAGTTTCAGCTAGATCAAGGCCCAAGAAACAGAAGTGGTATGTATATTAATACCATGTGATGGGCTTCATATACACATTTCTGTGACTTTGGATGGTTCTAATGTCACCCAGAAGCCTCTCTTTGGTGTTAAAAAATGTGGAAGTCATAGGTAAGAGGCTCTATCAGTTCATCTTGAAGAATATTTCTGAGCATTTTCACAGACCGGTCTTGCAAATATCAACGTTTTATTTCAGCTCTCAGGTAAGGATCCAACAAGTCAGAGAAGGGGATGCCATTGAGCCTAGGCCTAGCAGTCTGTGGACCGTTATGGTAGACTTAATGCAATTAAGTTCAACATGGGGCTTAGAGTGGCTTTGCTGTCTGTACAATTGTTAAATAGTGAGCCACAAGGCCACAGAAAGTTTACTGCTTTCTTCCTTGCCTCTATCAGATAAACAATTATATACATGATGGCCCTTTTTAAAATTGATGCTTTGTGTGTCCTAATACAACCCTGTCTACAAAAAAGATGATGAGTTATCTCTGCCATAGGAAATTTTTTTGGAGTCAGGAATAATGTCTTGAGCTGATATTTTTCTGGTACCTCTCAACTCCCTTAGTGGAGAAGGCACATCTGCAAATAGAGGGTGCTATTAGGCTTTTGGGAGCTTTGATGGTATCTAGGAGACTAATACTGAAGATCAAGGGGCCCATTGCTGTAAATCCCAAAAGAAAATAATATATTTATAACATCATGCATAAAAGTATGGTCTTGACTAGGCCAAGGGAAAAAATGAATCCAATGCAATGTGTAAGTGACTTTGATCACATAAGGACAAGCACAGCTGCCATTTCATACACTTAATTCTAAAGAGAGAGTCCTTAGTTACAGTCCTTAATCATTTTGTTTGTTTGTTTGTTTCATAGATCCTTTCTAGCACTCTGGTAAAACCTGTGGACCCTTACTCTCAGTGTTTTAAAATGCTTCAAATAAAATATATAAAATTATAAAGGAAAACAATAATATTAAAATAAATTTTAATCCCCAAGAGCAACAAGCTTGCTAAAACAGCTTGGAGATGGGTAGAGAAGTGAGGATCCTCTCAAGAGTCCCCAAAGGGCTCACACATTGTACCCGATTTAGAATCCCAGGCCAAAACATTTTAAAGTTATTCTGTGGATAAAAATGCTGCTGGGACTTACAGGACAAAAGTGACTTTGACAAAGAATCTAGCTTTAGTTTCTTTCTTTCTTTTTTTTTTTAAGGAAATTAGACCACTTAGTTTTAGCATAAGAAACTTTAATGACAGTTATGCCATTTAAGGATATTGTGCTTGTTTTGAGATCTGCAGATTTAAAGAAGACTTTATGGGGAATGAATTATAGTGCTCACATATTTTGGAGAAAGATGCATATTTACACCCAAACTAACCACCCATTTTTAATACACAAAATCTCACTTCCTTCATAGTGATCAATTTCTTTTTATGTGACCTAAGATCACTATAAGATTATCATAAAATGGCAGGTTTTTTTTTTTTTGCAAAAGTGCATGGAAGTTATAAAACTCAATTTTTAAGCAATAAACTAAAAAGAGAATTTTGTCACCAGGATAGATTAAAGTTTTTGACTAAATGAATTTTCTTGCCAAAGGGGCTTATAGTACTTCATAGAATCTTATTTTCCTGACAGAATAAATCATTGCATGTGACAAAATGCAGTTCCTCAGAAAGGATTTAGCTTTCCCCCCAAATCCATTCTCTTTTTAGAAATATATTTTACAAGACAGTAGTAGTTCCAAGTCTCAGGTTTCGTGGGGAGAAATGTATTTATACTCAGTAGTGTAATTGTTTACAAGTGGTGAAAAGTTAATGAATAGGTTGGGGAAGATGTGAAAGGTATAGATATTAGGTGCTTCTCAGTTTTTATTTTGAGTCAGCATTTGTGATTCATAACTTGAAGCACAATTCTGTAACCTGAATTGTTCCCCTCTCATTAAGTTCTGTATTAGGCATAATTTTATTAGTTGTTTTCAGTTTAATGCAGAATTAGAATGAATATGGCATAGGGCAGAACAGAGCACAGGATCAGAAGGAGTAATGAATGTCTCTGATTAGAAATTTTTAAATGTGAATTCATGTTTTGGTTCACCAAATGCTGTATCAACCGTATATACTAGTCATATACATGTACACACGTATTTAGGGAGAGGCTATTAAAATTTAAGTCCAGATACACAGATTGAAACTTTTGGGGTGGGCAAGGGAAGGGATGTGGGAAGAAGAAAATGAGAAATCTTCAAACATTGGCCAACTGTATCTGTGTTCTTTGTTCAAATGAAGGACACTAACCTCTAATTATATAACATCATTATAATGGAAAAATACATTTGATAATAATGGTACTCATTTTGTTCTTGTTAACAAGATTGAAAGATATGAAATGGTATAGTATACAAAGAAAAATCTTTAGTTAAGCAATTTAATACAAATAGTATTGATTCAAAAACTGTATACAATAAGGAAAGAGCTTCTAATGGCAAGAAACTTGTTTCTCTTTTTTAAGATTTTATTTATTTATTTGAGAGAGAGAGCACTGGGGCACGGGAGGAGCAGAAGGAGGACAAGCGGACTCCGCCCTGAGGGTGGAGACTGACAGGGCTCAATCTCATGAGCCTGAGATCATGACTACAGCTGAAATCAAGAGTCAGAGGCTTAACCTACTGAGACACCAAGGAGCGCCAAGAAACTTGTTTCTTCTTGATCCTTTAATAATGAATGGCTACATAACTCGTGGGGCCCAGTGCAAAATGAAATGTAGGACCTCTGGTTCAAAAACATTTTTGAAGAATTTCAGAACTGCAACAGCAGAACATTATATCAAGTTCTGGTGTTTCTCAGCACACAGGATTCTGGACAGCTGTGTATGTCCATGATGCCAAGCCTCTCTCTCTACTTTTCAGAACATTTGAAAGACATATATAAAGATAGAAACAAATATCATGGAGGAAATAAAGAAGAATTGAAGCCTCAGTGTTGTCAATAAACCATAGGGTTTACACAGTCAGATTTAGTTATTTTTCTTGAGGAGTTTGGTCTTTTATATATTCATTACTGAGCACCCATATGCAAGGTATGATGTAACACTCTTGAGATAGAGCCTAGGAGCATAGGATGGCCACAGGTGTGCCTGCATGGGGTCTTCAGATTCTGTCTCCTCTCTCGGCATTCATAATCACATATTCCACCCTTTTGTAGAAAACAATTCCAAAACGTATGTCCCAGAAAAGTAATAGAGGATACCAGCCTAATTCCTAGACAACAACCTGCCATTCCACCTACAGCCTTACTTATATTGTGTCTCCATTCCTTCCATTTTGCCAAGTGAGCAGCACCTGCCCACTCATCCTCCTACAACCATGCTGTCCATTCTCATCTCTTCACAGACTTTGCTGCTTCAGATAGGCTTCTTTCTCTGAGTTTTACCAGTTATTAAAGTTGATGGTTATATCCATCAATCCTATTCACTTTTCAGCTCTGCAAATTGGCTTAAGTCATCTCCTTGTTCTTTACATTGTCACTTTTCGCCCCTCTCTATCACACATGAACTCATTTTGATGAAATTTTTTAAAAATTCATTTTTATTAAAAAGAAGGGACAATTTTTATTCATTGTTTACCTTTTTGCAGTTTTTACACTGTTTACCACACTCAAATTCCATTTTTTTTGTCTTTTGTCTTTACTTTTTAAGGTATTTTGTAGAATTTTTGCAGAAGAGTAAGAACCACAAAATCGAAGTAGGAATTCCCTGTTCCTTCATAGTCTAGTCACAATTGACAACATGGATAAGTTTATATTCTTATTTTGGAATGATAGGACAAAGAAAGATTGAGGGTAGAAGTGGAGGCAATGAATTTGGCAGCTAAATCCTCATGTACAGCTTTCAATATTTTTGACAGTTATGGTATATACTTCAGTATTTCTAAGCAACATAACTTATTTCATGCTTTATCAATTCAAGTGAGGTACTTAGCTCTTGTAACTGATCCTCTTCCCCCAAAATACATCCTTTCTCTCAAAATCCTTATGAAAATAATAATTTCTGAATCATTTAATAATTAGTTTATAGGAATATAACTATGTAAGTGTTACTCATTTAACTCTAAGTCTGTGTTTTTATTCAAGTTTTTGTTTTTATTGATATCAGTACCTTGTTTTATTTAATTTCTTAGCTTTCTGTTAGATTCTACTTTATTATTACAGATAAAAGAAATTACACTAACGTATCATCTCTAAAACTTCTCACATTATTTACTACCTTTAATATGTGGTCTTGCAAAAAAAAATATGTGGTCTTGCAAAATATAATCCTTGCCTCTTATATTTTATTCTTCTCTTTCTAGCAGCACAATATATATTTTTCCTATTTTTTTTTCTTTCACTGAGTCATATATAACATGAAGATACCTGGTAGAAAAGGAAAATGAGATGATTTGTGGAATATTTGATTACACAAATACAAACGTACACATACTTTGTCCTTTTGACATGTACAATTTTACAGAGTTTTTCTTGCATTTTGAAAATTTGCTTTACGATTTGGTATATCATCATCTTCATCTTCATAATCATCAAAATTGTTAAATGTCTAGTATGCCCAGAGATGTGGCAACGACACAAAGAGAAGTATACCTTAACTAGTCTTATCCCTCAGAAGAATCTAACAGATAAGCTCCTACTTTAATACTAAATTAAATATGAACATTGGGGTGCATATGGGCCTTCTTTTCACTACATCTGTGTCTTTGGGGTAAATACCCAGGAGTGCAATTGCTGGGTCATAGGGTTGCTCTATTTTTAATTTTTTGAGGCACCTCCACACTGTTTTCCAAAGTGGCTGTACCAACTTGCATTCCCACCAATAGTGTAGGAGGTTCCCCTTTCTCCACAACCTCTCCAACACTTGTTGTTTCTTGCCCTGTCAATTTTTGCCATTGTAACTGGTGTAAGGTGGTATCTCAATGTGGTTTTAATTTAAATTTCCCTGATGGCTAATGATGATAATAAAATTTTTAAAAAATACTAAAATATATTTTCACTAAGAATTAAAGTCCACTACAAAGACACTTAACAGAATGTTTTTTTAGGTCATTGAGATAATTTAATGGTGTCAGTATCCCCATATTTGTACCTCTCTCTGATTTTCCAGAAACCATTACAGCATGGATATGAAATAAGTCAATCACTTTGAGCCATAAAACATAATTACATGTTTTAACAGCAAAGTTGTTTATTTCAGACTTACGTCTATATCAGTGGAATATAACAGAGAGGGACCACTATTAACAATTGTGTTGTGCAGACAAGTAATTTGAATAATCAAAACCAGCAACTTTCTTCTCCTTAGAAATATAGTAGGGATTTTTGTTTGTTCAGTTTTAGTGTGTATAAGTGTGTGTGTGTGTGTGTGTGTGTGTGTGTGTGTGAGAATCATTCTTGATAAATGTTTAGTCTTTCTTTTGCACTTCATGGACATAGATAGGAAACATATGGATCAAAATATCCAGAATTTTCAAGCATTTTTCATTTCTCTTCAGTAGCAGTAGTCTTTCTTCAGTAGCTTCTGGGTGATAAAATTCAGTAATTCTATTCCAAAACTCATTCAGTTGGGAATCTCTGAAAATATAAAATTTTAGTATCAATCCAGGCTTACAAACGCACAATTTTAAATTACTGACTTCTACATACATGGACACATTATCAAAAGATGTTTGAAAGAAGTACATGACGTAAACGTATATTGTTGGGTATATTTGCTATTCATGATTGTACTTTGTAAGGCAAATATGTGGGAAGCAGGAGTGATTACCACAAACTATGTGTGTTTTTATGTTCTTGTCATCAATAGGAGATGATGAATACGATATTTCCTCAAGCCGTCTGCTTTTTCTCAAGAGGGGATTCAGCCTGTATCCAACATTCCCTGTTGTGATTTTATTCTACTATTAGCTACTTATTTTCTTTTATCCCCTATGTTCAACAGACAGAAATAAGGATTTCTACCACAAAGACGTTACATTTCTTTCAAATCTGAATTTTAGTTTTAATAGCAGTGCTTATTTTTAAGGGTTTGCCTTATATAACTAGCCTACAAAATAAATTTCTGCATGAGTGTAGCTCTAGGCACAATGAAGTTTTTACAGAAAATTGTACAATCTCTCTCATAACAAAAATAAAAACTACAAAACAGCACATTTATTTTAACATCTAGGGTTCCATTCCAAATCTAAATCTGGGTTTGAATCAGAAGTTCACATAAAGGACTTGTAGGTGTTTACTGCAATGCATTTTAAATAGTAAATATTCACATGTGTATTTAGTAAATGAATGAGATAATTATTTAAAACTCTTAAAATAGATTCATAAAATCATTTAACTGGATCAAAAGATGGATTGATTGGTATTTTTAGTTTATGTTAGTCTGGGAAACTGTGAAGATTGAACAAAATTGTTCACATATCTGTTTTTACTCTTCTTATGGCTAATACTGCGATGTTGCACAATAAATTTTCTTTATTCTTCACTTAGGTGCACCCAGCGCACCTGATCATCTGCTGACCTCATAAAACTGGTCTCTCTTCGTTTGAGGATATGAATAATCATACCAACTCACCATGTACACATTGTAGGAAGGTTGCTTGGACAAAGCTAGAGGAAAGTGAATGACCCATTTAGTGCTATCAAAAATCTAGTAATCCAGTTGCAATGTTGTATACAACTTGCCTTCTTCTTCAGATACCAAGATACTCTCAGTTTTAAGAGTTTTGCATATAATTATGCATTTAATCCTCACATGAACCTATGATATAGGTACTATTGTCATCACAGTTTACAGACAAAATGTCAAGGCATAGAAAGGTAATTTCCAAAGGTTATTTAGCTGGTATCTAGACATTATAGCTGTAGAATTCATAGTTTTAAGCACTGTATTATGCTATCTCTCTAAAGTTTCTAATTTTAAGAGAATTTGTCACTTTGGAAGTAATTTCTGTTCTTTTTGTAGACAGCAGTCAATTTTTACAGTAACTATATTATTTCTTAGGAATCTAATATATTTAGAACTTATAATACCCCACCCCCATTATGATGAAGTTGCTTCAACTCCTGACTGAGCATTCTCTCCTCTCTACTATTGTTATCAAGAACCATGTTATCCAATAGAATGCCCTACAATGATGGAGATAGTCTGTATCTTCAATCTGGCTGATACAGTCGACACTGATTGACTCCATTGTGGCTGTTGAGCACTTGAAATGTGGTGTGACTGAGGCAATGAATTTTAATTTAATCTTATTTAGTTGTAATTAAATTGAAATAGTCACATGTGTCTAGCATCTGTCATATTAGACACCACTGGCCTTGAACTTTAGTTTTACCTTCTTTGAAGAAAAAATGTAAAAAATAAATGAAAATATAAATTTATTTTACTGTCAATAGTTATGCAGATTCCCTAGTGTATTATAAATATTTCCCTACATGTCAGTACTTCCTTATAGCCTGTGCACCGTCTGGTTCAGTTTCTTGCTGTTGGAGGGAGAATGGGAAACAAGCAAACTTTAATTAAAAATAAATGCTTCATATGTTATAAAGTTGTTAAGTGTTAAAGAGAAAAAAAAACAGGATGAGAGATAGGTAGGCTCAGGTTGTTAAAGTATATGTGGTTGTCTCGATAAGCCAATTTATATTGCATATGACCCCAAAAATCTCAGTGCCACAATACTACAGAATTTATTCCCACTCAAACCACAAGTTGGCCCTCTAGCTCTGTTCATTTTAATCTACCAAGGATTCAGCCTGCTAGCATTTCCTCTTAACTTGTGCTTCTGTAATTATCACAGCAGTAGATAGAATGTAAGCACAAGAGTGAGAGTGAGACACATAGCACACCAACTCTTATTTGCTTGGAGTAACACAGAGTACATCTGCTTATATCTATCTGTCTATAGATATCTATCTATAGATACGATAGATGATATAGAGAGAGTATAGCTGACACACAATGTTACATTAGTTTCAGATGTACAACATAGTAATTCAAGAACTCTGCATGTTATGCTATGCTCACCGAAAGTGTAGCTACCATCTGTCACCAAGCAGTGCTATTATAATACCATTGTCTATATTCCCTATGCTGTACCTTTTATTCCCATGACTTAATTCATTCCATAACTGGAAGCTTGTATCTCTTACTCCCCTTTACACATTTTATCCATCTCCTTACCTATCTTCCCTCTGGCAACCATCAGTTCTCTGTATTTCTAGTCTGATTCTGTTTTTCGTTTATTTATTTTTTTTAGATTTTACGTATAAGTGAAATCATATTCTGACTAATTTCACTTAGCCTAATACCCTCTAGGTCCATCCATATTGTCACAAATGGCCAGAGCTCATCCTTTTTAATGACTCAGTAATATTCCATTGCATATATATACCATATCTTCTTTATCCCTTCATCCTGCCAGTGGACACTTGGGCTGCTTCTGTATCTTTACTATTGTAAATAATCCTACTATAAACCTAGGGGTGCATTATTTTTTAGAATTAATGTTTTTGTCTTTTTTGGATAAATACATTTTTTTCCCTAGATATGTCTCCTAAGGCAAGGGGGGAGAAAAGCAAAAATAAAGTGTTGGAACTACAGTTCAAAATAAAAAGCCTTTGCATAGTGAGGGAAACCATCAACAAAACAAAAAAGGCAGCCTACTGAATAAGAAAAGGTATTTGCAAATGATATATATGATAGGAAATTAATATCCAAAATATGTAAAGAACTTTTACAACTCAACACCAATAAACCTCAAATAAGTCAACTAAAGAATGGGCAGAGGAGCAGAATAGACATTTTTTCAAAGAAGATACAGAGATAACCAACAGATGCATGAAAAGATGCTTAACATTACTAATCAGGGAAATGCAAATCCAAACCACAATGAGATATTACCTTACACCTGTCAGAATGTCTAGAATCAAAAGACAAGAAATAATAAGTGTTGGCTTGGAGGTGGAGAAAAAAGGACTCCTGTTCACTATTGATGGAAAACAGTATGGAGGATCTCAAAAAATTAAAAACAAATACCATATGATCCTATACATCTGTTCATATTTTATCAACCCAAGAAAATCACATGATTACAGATTAACTCAAAGGTTCAGTTTAGAAATCATCTAAGTCTATTCTTCTTATAAACAAATGCACTCATCCTTTCCTCAAAACAACAAATAAGGGGCGCCTGGGTGGCTCAGTCGTTAACTGTCTGCCTTCAGCTCAGGTCATGATTCCAGGATCCTGGGATTGAGCCCTGCATCAGGCTCCCTGCTCTGCGGGAAGCCTGCTTCTCCCTCTCCCACTCCCCTTGCTTGTGTTCCCTCTCTCGCTGTGTCTCTGTCAAATAAATAAAATCTTTAAAAACAAACAAACAAAAAGCAAATAAATATCCAGTGTAGACATGATGTAGTCTTCGTATCAACTTTAAATGTGGCTCTTTTTGATCCAGAAATCTAAATTCATAGAAGGTAATTGATCTCCTCCCTAAATACATAACATACAATGGTGATAATAGGCACAGGTACTCCAACATGCACTCCTGTAAAAAGGAAGAAATAGGAGACATAAGTTGGTAACTGCTTCTTAGTAATTCTTGAATTTTAGTGGGCAGTTTGTGAGTCTTATCTTAGGGGTAAGAAGTTTCCTTGATTAGACCATATTTCTGTTTTTTGAAAGGGACTTTCCACTAATTTATTATCTGATGCCTCTGGCTTTACATTCTGAGAGATCCTTGTTAGATAAAGAACATTTGAAATTACTGATTTACTGGAAAGTTACCATTCTTGGGGGATCTGTAGCTTCTTCAGCCTAATTTCTGCAGTAAGATAGTTGTTACTATAAAGGAAAATTAAAATATTGAATGCTCATAGTCCTATGCTAGTGATATGGATAGATAGATAGATAGGATATCTAGTGAGATCGATCGATCAATCAATCAATAGATGATAGAAAATCTAAGGAAACCATGGTTCCTGAATTAAGTAGGGATAGAGTCAAGTTATTCAGTCTGCTATTTTGTTTCAAAAACCATTTGCTTTCTTTAGACCATACTACCTATTACAAGACTTATGATTAGAGAGAAGTTCATGTACTGAACAGAGTGCTAATGGGTGGATCAAAGAGCAGACAAAAGAAAGAAGTGACACCTTAGATGATAAGTATGAAATTGGCAGGAAATATAGATGAAATCCTTTATCGACCATTTGTTTATCCCTTACAATGTGTCATGTATTAAGAGAAGCAAAAGATAGATATATATGCATACCTACAAGATAGGAAACTCTGATTATATTCATGGGAAAGTCTTTATCATGAAGGCAATGGGTGACCTATGTTTTGAAGGATGATAGTGTTTTATCAAGCAACAAAAACATAAAGGAATGGAGAAGGAATCTTTTATTAATATCTGTAGAATGTGTGGTTTATGTTGTAAATATTGGAAACTGAGTTTAGATAGGAGTAATGAGAAACATACAAAAACAGGAAGAGCATCTTTTTTCTTTCAGAAATTACATAATAGTGGGCTCTTGAATTAATGGAGACAACTCTTATGTCATAGACCACTTGGTAAATCAGGCACTGCCAGTGACATGATAGGAAGTCTTATTTCATCTGTGAGTATTTTGCAAACCTTATTCCCTTCCATGGGATTTAATATCCATTTAATCTTTTCCACTGCAATGAATAATTCATTGACCACACAGAGGGTCATTGAGTTACATACCTCCACAGTTGTCCATTTAAAGCCCTGTGTTCTCTCAGATAAATGAGACAGAATACCTTATGTTGAATCCCTGGTGATTTTAACAGAAAGCATATTAATTGAATGACTAACATATTATGTAACTTCATTAAATGGTAACAGTAATTATATGGCTTTTAATTTAAAGGACAGGCATTAATGACTAATCTAATGAGGTACAAATGACCACACACTAATTCTGCATTTTTTTATAACTGGATATAGGAGCTGTGTTGTCAAGTGTAGAATTCATTTGAATAAAAGAGTTACTGCATTATTATAAAAAAGAAAAACAACTAAATGTTTTGAACATTTTTCTTATACTTTGAAATGAGAATGTTGATGATATTAGTTCAGTTTTTCTTTCTTTTTCTAAACCCATATGTATACTTAAAAAAAAGAAAGAATCAGAATCCATTGGAAAATACATAATCTGTATTCTTCTTTCTCAGCCTTGGTTCTTCTGACATAACCAATGAAATCACCATGTAAACTTTTGTCTCCCTGATTCACTGTTTCATTTATCACCTAGCAACCCTTGGTGCCCCATACCCATACTTACTTGCAGGAATCCTTGTGTTTACTCCTGTTGCCTGTATCCTGTCTCAGAGAATCTATAGTGGTAATTTCCAGTTAATGTACAATTAAGTCAATGCACTTCCTCTTTCCGTGTAATTTGAACTCTTGTACCATCCTTGAAGGATAGTTTTGTGACTTACATAGATTTTCCATTCACTCTGATCAGGAATTTAGAAGGATTCAGGGAAAGTAGAAGAACCTTTCTGGAGCTCCTAAGTATGTCCTATGTAATAAAACTGTGTAATCATTTGTATTAGGCCTTTCTAAATTGCAATAATACCACTGTTGAAAGAATGAAGACTCAGGGAATATTCCACTTTAAATGCAGGTGATTATATATACCCAGATTACTATGCACATAGTCTTCATACTTCAGAAATAAAGTTATCACCTTAGGCAGGAGAAACAAAACAAGAGCTTGCTTTCTTATGAGATGTAAATATTTTCCAGGTATTTTGGATATCAGGAAAATGGAGCATTTTACCCAAGGAAGAAAGTGATTAGGCAATGCTTTACAAATAAAGGAACATTTGAGGTAATTCTTCAGTGATGAAATTCAACAGGCTGATAGAAGGTAGAAGAGATTTCTGTACCTCAGGGCTTACATGTGAAATGTCAAAAAAGTGAAAATCAAGTGTATACATTGTGATTCATTCATTATAATTGAACAGTATGTGATGCACAACAGTAGGAGGTAACACTGAAGTAGTTAGTACATATTAAAAAGAAATGTCATAAGTAACGTATCAATATCATAGCAAGATACTTGATATTAATCTCTTTGTGGCAGAGACCAGAGGTTAGCAAAACATTCCAGAATAAAAAATTCATTGTATATCTAACCTTTGGCCGCAACGTTGAAGACAGAGTTGAGTAATGAGGTAGAAATATACAAGTAGATCAGTCAAGAAACGATAGAATTATTTATTTAGCACTATATAGTAATGAGAAGGAAAATATTCATCTTAACTTTTTGAAGAAGGGTATAGAATGCTTTATAGCTGCTGGAAAAAAATTTCGAGTGGCCAAAAGATGATATCATTAACTAAAGTTTCAAAATATAAAGCTTGGAAAAATTTGAAATTCAATAGTTTAAAAATCACACAATTTCTATCAAGAGAGAAAGTAAGCTCTTCCATAATCAATATAAATAATCTTTATTCCCTACAGTATCTTAATAATCCAAACCTATAAAGATTTTTAAGAATTCTAATGAAGAAGATTGGGTGGCTCAGTCAGTTAAGCGTCTGCCTTTGGCTCAGGTCATGATCCCAGGGTCCTGGGACTGAGCCCTGCATCAGGCTCTCTCCTCAGCTGAGATCCTGCTTCTCCCTCTTCCTCTGCCCCTCCTCCAGCTTGTGCTCTCTCTCTCTCTCGTTCACTCTCTCTCTCAAATAAATAAATAAATAAAAACTTAAAAAAAGAACTCTAATGAAGAAGAGAAAGTTAATCCTAAAGCAGGTAGTGAAAAGAAATAATAAAAATTATAGAAGAAATCGATAAAATTGAAAACAGGAAACAATAGAGATATATAAAGAAACCAAAAGATGTTCTGTTGAAAAAATAAATAAAATCGATCAATCTCTAGGCAGGTTAACCAAGGAAAAAAAAGAGTATAATGAAAGAGGGTCCATCACTGTTCAACCCATGGATGTTAGGATAATAAAGGAATATTACAAACAACTACAACCAAAATTTGATATCCTATATGAAATAGAACAATTCCTTTAAAGACAAACTACCAAATTCACACAAAAAGAAATAGATAACTTCAATATGGTGTATCTATTTAAGAAATTGAATCACTAATTAATATTCTTTCATAAAACAGAGGTCATTTCATTTATAAATTCTACCAAACATTTATGGAAAAAAATATATGAATTTTCTACAGTGTATTCCAGAAAATAGAGGAAATACTTCCTAAACCAAAAACCAAATAAAGAATTCCAAGAAAAGAAAACTACAGTCCAATATTCCTCATGAACATAGATGTAGAACCTCAAAAAAAAAAATACTGTATCCAAAAATATAGAAGAATTATACATCCCAAGTGGGATTTATTCTGGATATGCAAGGCTGGTTCAACATTCAAATCAATTAATGTAATCCACCATATCTAAAGAAGAAAAATTATATGATCATACCCGTTGATTCAGGCAAAAATGTGATAAAATGTAGTACATATTTATGATAAAAATTGTACACAGACTAGAAATAGATGAGAACTTTCTCAACTTCATAAAGAATATCTGCAAAATTACCTACAGTTAACATCATTCTTTTTGGGGGGGAAAGACTAGGCATTTTCCATCTAAGACAGGGAAAAAGGCACAGAAATCCTCTTTCAGCACTCTTACTCAACATTGTACTGAGCGGTCTAACTAGCATGATAAAACAAGAAAAACAAAAGGTAAACAGATTGGAAAAATGAAAGAAAATTGTCTTTATTAATTGATGACATCATTGTATATGTAGAAAATTCCAAAGATTCTACAGTAAAACTCCTGGAAACAATGATATCAGGGTCACAGGATAGAAAATCAATATACAAAAGCCAATGGCTTTCCTATTTACCAGCAATACACAAGTTGGCTTTGAAATTAAAAGCTATGTATCATTTACAATGGCAGCACAAATTGAAATATTTAGCTATAAATCTAACAAAATATGTGCAGGATCTGTATGCAGAAAAAACAACAGTAAAAGCTGATGTAATAAGTCAAAGGAGATATAAATGGGATATGTTCTATGTTCATATATTGCAAGTATTGTTAAGGCATCAATTTTCCCAAATCAGTCAGTGGTATCGGTGCAATTCCAATCTAAATTTCAGCCACTTTGTAGATATCAACAAGCTATTCTAAAAAAAGACCTACACTTAGGGGCGCCTGGGTGGCTCAGTCGGTTAAGAGGCTGCCTTCGGCTCGGGTCATGATCTTGGGTCCTGGGACTGAGCCCTGCGTCCGTCGGGCTCCCTGCTCTGTGGGGAGTGTGCTTCTCCCTCTCCCTCTGCCTGCTTCTCCCCTTGCTTGTGCTCTCTCTCTCTGTAAAATAAATAAATAAAATCTTAAAAAAAAAAAGAAAAGACCTACACTTAGGAGATTACTGATTAGAAGAAGAAAGCTGGAAGAGTCACACAGAAAGATTTGAAATCTAACTATGAAACTACTGTAATCAAGATACCATTTTAGAGGTGAAAGAATACATGCATGGATGGAACAGAATAGAGAACCCTGAAATAGAGCCACACATACATAGTGACCTGATTTTTGACAAAGGCACAGAGGCAGTGCAATAGATACAGGATAGTCTTTCCAACATATAGTTGTAGAACAACTGGAAATCATATGCAAAAAAAGACCTAGGCACAGAGCTTATGCCTTTCACAAAAATGAACTCAAAATGGATCCTAGATCTAAATGTAAAATGCAAAACTATAGAATTTCTATAAAAGAATATGAGAAAATCTGTATGACCTTGGACTTGGTCATGAATTTTAAAATATGAAAACACAATGCCTAAAAATAAATTGGGCTTTATTAAAATTAAAAACTTCTGCTCTGCAAAAGACAAGAGAATGAAAAGATAAGCCACAGACTGGGAGAAAGTATTTGCAAAACATTTATCTGATAAAGGACTTGTGCCCAAACTACACAAACTATTCCTAAAACTGAACAATAAGAAAACAAAAAACTCAATTAAAAAATGGGCAGATATCTGAACATATGCTTCACTGAGGAAGATAGAAAAATAACTTAGAATAAGAAAAGATTCTCAACATCATTTGCAATTAGGGAGATGCAAACTAAAATGAGATACCACTATCTATTAGCATGGCTAAAATCCTAAAAACTGTAATATCAGTTGCCAAAGAGATTGCAGAAAAGTGGCAGCCCTTATTCATTTTTTTAATTAATTTATTTTTTATTCTTATGTTAATCCCCATACATTACATCATTAGTTTTAGATGAAGTGTTCCATGATTCATTGTTTGTGCATAACACCCAGTGCTCCATGCAGAATGTGCCCTCCTCAATACCCACCACCAGGCTAACCCATCCTCCCACCCCCCTCCCCTCTAGAACCCTCAGTTTGTTTTTCAGAGTCCATCGTCTCTCATGGTTCGTCTACCCCTCCGATTTCCCCCGCTTCATTCTTCCCCTCCCACTACCTTCTTCTTCTTCTGTTGAATCTCAGATCTGTACCTCTGAAACAAATAAGCAATATATGTTAAGCCCTTATTCATTTTTGGTGGGGATGTAAAATCATACACCATTTTAGAAGAGAGTTTGGAGTTTCTTACAAAGCCGAGCATGCTCTTACCATGTGATCCAGCAGTCAAGTTCCTAGACATTCTAGGTATTCACATTCCTTTCAGTATTTTTCCTTTCTCTTGGGGTGCCTGGGTGGCTCAGTCAGTCGAGTGTCCGACTCTTGATCTTGGCTCAGGTATTGATCACATGGTTGTGAGTTCTAGCCCTGCACTGGGCTCTGCACTGGGCTTGGAGCCTACTTAAAAAAAAAAAAAAATCTTTCTCATTTTTCTTAAACCAATTCCTGTTCTTCCTGCACTTAATACAGTTGTGAGATAAATATTACACTAGTTTCGTTATTCCTTCATTCCTTCAGTTTCATTCCATGGAAACCAAATGTAAACTTGCTTCCAGGAGTACCATCAAAATGAAACATACTGCAGAATGCCAGTAGCTCAAGATGAACGTTTGAGGATGATCACAAGTGGAAATGTAGGGAAATTGTGTGTGTGAATATATTTTCTTTATATAGAATAAACCCCATTGTATATGACTTCTGTTGCTTACAGGGGCAAAGCTAGAGGCTTGATTTTAAAATTTTGTCTAGTTTAAAATTTTGCATTGAAAACATAATTACATTCAAAGACTCATCCTCATTTATCGCCCATGAATTTGTCTATTCAGTCAACCAACACATATTTATTTATAGCATATTATGTGGGATGTGTAAATTTTGGGGCAAAGAGTATTAAAAACCAGCTCAAGGTCTGCTTTTATCAAGCTTACAATGACCATATGAATCATTTAACTATGTGATAGCTAATTTTATGTGTCATCTTGGCTAGCCTGTGGTACCTATTTTTTTTTTGTCCAACACTAATCTAGAGGTCGCTGTGAAAGTATTTTTTAGACGTGACTAACATATAAATAGGTAGACTTTGAGTAAATTAGATTAATCTCCATAACATGGGTAGGTCTCATCCAGTCAGTTGAAGGCTTTAACAGAAAAGACTGAGGAACCCGTCAAAAGAAGGAATTTAACTTCCAGGCTGCCTTGGACTCAAGACTGCGATACTGACTGCTGGCAGAATTTCCAGCCTGTACAGCAAACTTCAGATTTACCAGGCCCCCAAATCATGTGATTCAATTCCTTAAAATAAGTGTAATCCTGTTGGTTCTGTTTTCCTGGAGAACTCTGACTAATACAGACTGTAACAACATATTAAGCAATATACTGACAGAAAGGGAAAATTCTGCAGGTTGTTTCCAGAGATGTGACTGCTTGGTCATATGTAGATAATGGGCATAACTTATATTAGAAAGTCCATTTACTTTGATGGCAGATAAGGAGGACAGAGCACTTTTGTAAGCATAATGTCAAATATTCTAAACATTTTGGCTTGGATATTAAAGACATATGATTAAATAATGGAGTAAAAGAGGAATTTCTGCAATACATTTTATTTCATCATTTCTCCAGTATTGTTTTATTATCATATGTATTGTGTTAATTCACTTCTTTGAGTATTTCACACAGGGCACATTTTTGCCATTTGGGAAATTCACTTCTGTTGATTTCATACTTGAAAGAGAACATTACTAGATGGAAAACTTACTGGCACTCAAACAGTCTTCCTCCATGAATCTGTTGCAGATGCTTTGCTACTTCCTGACATGGAATGATAATTAGAAGTCTGATGCCAGCTGAGTTTTTTTCTTTCTTTTTTTCTTTGTAGGCCACTTGATTTTCTTTTTCTAATGCCTAGATATCTAAAGGCATTTGTCTTTGTAATAATGACTTTTGAAAACATTGAGGTATGACAAGATATAGTTCTTTTATTATTTTTCTTTATATGTGAGCAACCCTTTTTAGTTGATATAATCAGGAACTTTAGGAAAGTTTTTAGTAATATTACTGATAATAATGATGATTTTAGTTTGGTTTTTTTTTTTTTTTTTTTTTTACCATATCAAGCACACTCTGATCATTTTCTGGAGAAAATCATCAAAAAATGAGTCTTTCTTCAAGCCAAGATTCAATTACTAAATGTTAGTTACAAGTTACTCTTGATTTGTGTTGAAAAGAAATTTTTATATTTTGATTTTGGGGTTTGTAATTGCTTTGTTATTCTTATCTTTTCAACTATTTGACTTTTTCTCGTTTCCAACTTGCGATTTTCTACAAAGGTGATGCCTTCACATGTCCTTTGTTGTTTTTTGTAGCAAATTATTTTTAAGTTATTTTTAATTTTTTTAAGATAGTTTCTTTTCGTTTTTGTAGTAAACTATTTTTAGTTATCTGCCTCTACTTAAGTGTATGGTGACATGCCTTTTTTCTCAATCGGTATTGATTTTTTTTTTTAAAGATTTTATTTATTTATTTGAGAGAGAGACAGCAAGATAGGGAGCACAGCAGGGGGAGTGGGAGAGAGAGAAGCAGGCTTCCTGCAGAGCAGGGAACCTGATGCGGGGCTGGATCCCTCAGGATCCTGGGATCATGACCCGAGCCGAAGACAGATGCTTAATGACTGAGCCACCCAGGTGCCCGTGTATTGATTTTTAATAACCCTTAAA
Source organism: Neomonachus schauinslandi (assembly GCF_002201575.2). Lineage (NCBI taxonomy): Eukaryota > Metazoa > Chordata > Mammalia > Carnivora > Phocidae > Neomonachus > Neomonachus schauinslandi. The sequence goes on along the minus strand of NC_058412.1, from coordinate 41,192,871 downwards.
ATGTTATGGTTTTTTGGTGTTTCTTCATCATTCAGTAAGATGAACCCTCTGCATCAATTTTGCCTATGGGGCACCTGGGTGGCTCAGATGGTTACGTGTGTGCCTTCAGCTCAGATCAAGACCTCCGGGTCCTGGGATCAAGCCCCATGTTGGGCTCCTTGCTCAGCGGGGAGTCTGCTTCTCCCTCTGCCTCTCCCCCCTGCTCTTGCTCTCTCTCTCTCTCAAATGAATAAATAAAATCTTTTTTTTAATTTTTAAATGTTTTAATTTTATTATGTTATGTTAATCACCATACATTACATCATTAGTGTTTGATGTAGTGTTCCATGATTCATTGTTTGCGTATAACACCCAGTGCTCCATTCAATATGTGCCCTCTTTAATACCCATCACCAGGCTAACCCATCCCCCCAAATTTTTGCCTATAAACAGGCTTTGATTATTGCCCTTGGCACAACTCTGATTAGTAAGTACTGATCAGATCTTTTTATTAGATCTAGAGAGATGACAGGAAGATATTTAATGCCTTTATGCCAGTTCCAAGTCCTGTAGCAGTCTTTGATCTGATGTAATTCTTTTGGTTTGAAATATAGACTTGTACTGCTTAACTCTGAACACATAAATAAATCAATAATTAATGTCACTAATTCTCTGCCAAAATTCTCATTATGCTTCCTTTCTGGCTTGTGGCAATTGTAAAAAATATACTACACAGATTGTGATACATCTGCAGTTCTAATGGACCCATACACATCCTTTTCTACAATTTTTCAGATATTGATCTGACTGCCTGAGCTATATATGTGAGGGGATAAGAGAGATGGCTTTCTGGTGGCCAAAGGCCATTTGGTCCAGGAATCAATTTCAGAGCTATGGAACTACATTAAGACTTTGTGTTTCTGATCCAGGTGGTAGATGGGGGAAAAGTGGAAAAGTGACTACTTTCTAGTTTCTTTTTTTTTTTTTAAGATTTTATTTATTTATTTGAGAGAGAGACTGCATACGAGCTGGGGGGGGAGAGGGTGAGGGAGAAGCAGACTCCCCGCTGAGCCAGGAGCCCTATGGACTTTGGACTCGGGGCTCAATCCCAGGACCCCCAGATCATGACCTGAGCCCGAGGGAGACACTTAACTGACTGAGCCACCCAGGCGGCCCTACTTCCTAGTTTCTGACAGACCATTTCACATAGTGTTTAATACAGGTAGACTATATACTATAACCTGCTGAACTTTGATGATACATTTCTAACTAGTCTTAGTTCAGGCTGGTGATGGAATTTTCATCTTCTATATAGTCTCTCTATAAAATCTGATGAGAAGTTAAGAAAGAATACGGTGGGGGCTCCTGGCTAGAAACCAAGAGATGTTTTTAAATAGAAGTCAATTTTTAATTTATTACCTTGTTCCCTGGTTATTTGATTTTCTCTTATATAATTATTTTGTCTTATTTTTATCCTCTGTTGTCATTCTTAAGTAAGTAATTCAATGTGTTTGAATGGAAAAGCTATTATATGTAAAAGTTCAGAATAATATAATACAGATTCTGAAATAATCTTCCTAACAAGGACCCTATTAAACAAATTTTAACTCATATATTAATAAAAAAATTTGTATAATAAAACAAAGGAGAGACATCTCACATCCAAAAGATATTAAGTTTGCATGTGAGCAAACTCATTTAAATGAATTCATTAAAGGGGTGGTATTAAGAGCCTGGCTGTATGCAGTTAGCAATTTACTGTACATATAGGAAACCAGGAAATCAATATGGACATGTGTATATACTTGTGAATATTATATATATTTTACATATATAATTTTACCAAATATATATGCATATACATATATAAATTTACCAATTGCCTTGCATTTATGTTGGAGAATATGATTATAAAGGAATACTTAAACTTGATAAGTCAAATGCTTTAGGGATAACAAAACTAACATTTCTTTTTTTTTTTTTTTTTTTTTTTTTTTTTTTTTTTTTAAAGATTTTATTTATTTGAGACAGAGAGAGCACATGAGAGGGGGGAGGGTCAGAGGTAGAAGCAGGCTCCCTGCCAAGCAGGGAGCCCGATGCGGGACTCGATCCAGGGACTCCAGGATCATGACCTGAGCCGAAGGCAGTCGCCTAACCAACTGAGCCACCCAGGCGCCCAAAAACTAACATTTCTGATACATAAACATGATTATAGATCATATGTAATGGTCACATTTATTTTCTTAAATAATAATTACTTATAAGAAAAAATTTTAAAAATTAAATATTTACTTAAAAGAAATTGCAAAGGAGTATAGATCAGCCACCTTTGAGAATTTTGGATGACATTCATTTGACAGTTAATGGTAAAGGCATTATCGTTAGACACATTTGCCATCACCTTGACATTGTATATGTAATCTGGAAACATTCTATTATATGATATTTTAGATCTTCTTAGAGCTTCTTACCTACACCCCTCAATAACAGTAGCTATCATACTGATCTGAAATTACTAGGTCGTCAGTAAATAACTATTAGTTGATTAATTATGCACACACACACACACACACATATATATATATATACATATATACTAAAATTTGCTTTTGCATGTCTTTTAAATATAAAAAGATAAACTATGGGATAAACTATTCTCATTTACACCCAGCCTTCCTCATCAACTTTTTATTGTATAAATCTTTGTCCATAGAGTCTTCATCTTACAACAGAATGGAGACCTTCAGGTATTTGGCAAGATGCATTGCCAAGTTTTGATAAAATTCTGCTGATGATAGACTTCAGAGTTACTACTCTTCTGACTTTCCTAACTATAAATCCTTCAGATTTGGCCATTTTTCAAGCCAAAGCTGCTCAAATTATTCATGCTTGTGATGATGCTTTAAAACTGAATCTTTCTGACAGATGCCTTGCAGAGAAAGAAATAAGAAAATAGTTGAAAATAAAAATCCTTACAAAATCAAGGCAGAATTATTACCTATTTGTTTTACTTGTCTGTTTAAAGAGCAGTACACTGCTGTAAGATTTTCACTTAACAAGCTGTACCCCCTACCCCAAAATACAGCAATATTCGTAACTGAACTACTACACATTGTGAGATACCTAGATTGGCCTAATAGGACAACTTTTCAAACTCTAATCTTCTCTCTTTATTTAGAATAAGCAGTAGTACTCCACTAGGGGAAAATTCTCCCCGGGGGATGTTTTGCATTGTCTGGAGACATTTTATTTTGCAACAACTTTGTGGGGACTGCTACTGTCATCTAGAGGGTAGAGGCCAGGACTGCTGCTAAATAGCCTATAATACACAGGACTTCCCTCAGAAGAAGAATCATGTAATCATAATGTCTGTAGTGCTGGGATTGGGTCAGCTAATTAAACTAAATTTTGCTAATTTTAATAGCACAACTACCTCAGTGGCTTCAGCTTTTACTAAACTCTGAGATCATGCCATACCCAGTATCTGAACATTCTCATTACTTGCTTCAAATCTTTTTCAAGATTTGATCAGTACAAAATTCAAGGACTGACATTCCCTACGCTAGGGAAAGCAGTCCCCTTTGGACTGAGGTGTTTAGGTACATAGCATTTCAAATTCTAGGAAATTTGAAATTTCTAAACAGATAATGTCTCGCTAGACACTATTGGTGAACTTAAATTAGCTTCCTGTCGTATCATCTGTTATATATTATAGGTGTTGATGAGATTCGATGCCTGCTATAAAATAAGAAAGCTGAAATATAAAAATGCTTCCTGTCCCCATTCTACAAGCACAGAAGAGGCAGGTGCTTGGTACAGTCAAGACACAGACTCTGGAACTCTAGGTGATAAGAAACAAAGAAAAAGTGTTTGTTTCCTTTAACCAGGGAGGTTCTAATAGTGCTCAAAGGGTGGGGAAGGGAAGGGAATTAGGTAAAACATATTTTTATATTTTTGTAAATTAATGGTAGTCATATAAAGTGTTACACGTTTCAGAAACTAATATAGTGAATATTTAAAATTTAAAATATATATAATATTAATTCTAATGATTCTATTATTGGGGATCTATCCCATAGAAATAAAAGAACCAATTCATAAAGACATATGTACAAAGATGTTTATTACATCAGTTTAGTACAGTCCAAAAAATAGGAATACCCATCTGAAGGAAGTAGATTAATAAATTGTGGTACGTGGACTATTATGTAGCCACTGGAAAAAAGAAAGCATTAGAGTTGTATCAGACCTGGCAGGAAGGAATTATAATAAGACATCACAAGAGAGAAAACTACATTAACAAATAAGCTCAGTGTGTGTGTCCATGTGTCTGTTTGGGTCTGTACAGGATTGCTTAAATGTTTTGTTTCGTATGTGAGGTAGTTACAGAGCTTTCTGTTTCTTGACCTTCCATGGTTATCTTGCCTCCCACCTATTTCCCAACACTGGTTCTTGTGGCAACTACCCACTGTGAGAGTCTAGGCTGTATACAGTCTGTTTGTTTGTTTGTTTGTTTTAGTTTACGATAACGAGGATAGTTTTTAATGCTTAAATGCTTAAAACCAATAACTCTGACAAACACAGGCAATTTTTTTTTATTTGTAATATCAGCCCCCAAATTGCCCCTGGTGTGTTTCCTAGGTCCTCAGCCTTGGATCCTCACTCCCTGTCAAGCTCTGTTTGGTGGTGTTTTTTTCCCTCTCCCTGAATGAGCTGTGTTTCTCATTAGTAGGTCTGTTGTATCAGTCACAGAAGAGCCATCTCTTCCTTCTGGAAGGTAGACAAAAATGCTGTGCTGGGGAAAAATAGGTACATAAGCTGATTTTAAAATTGGAATATATCTTAGCCTAAATAATACCTCATATGTTGTGATGCTCTACAGCCACGGTGAGAAAAATCTGGAGGAAAAAAAAAACAACATACTCTTTGTCTTCAGATGTGTTTCATCTTTACAATCTGAACACACTGAAGAAATGTTCAAAGTTTAGGGGCATGTCATTTAAAGAGTAGAATTCTTCAAGGTATTCTTATTTTGGTTCAGTAGAGGAAACATTTAAAAATGGGTATTTTTTTATTATGCTTAATTAGCCAACATGTAGTACATCATTAGTTTTTTGGGGGGTATTTTTAAAGGAAATTTTTACCTTGCTGGCTACTGTCACTCAATATACCTTTTTCTGACTTGTAATTTATCTTCAGTTTCTTTCATTGCCCCACTAACAGGTAATAAGGATTATCATTTCCTTAGACTCTCATTTAATAATACAAATCATTTTATTTTTTTATTTATTTATTTTTTTAAGATTTTATTTATTTATTTGAGAGAGAATGAGAGAGAGAGAGCACATAAGAGGGGGGAGGGTCAGAGGGAGAAGCAGGCTCCCTGCCGAGCAGGGAGCCCGATGCGGGACTCGATCCCGGGACTCCAGGATCATGACCTGAGCCGAAGGCAGTCGCTTAACCAACTAAGCCACCCAGGCGCCCTAATACAAATCATTTTAATTAGCTCAGCCTTAACAGTGCACTCATTTGCCAGAGGTATCTTGAGTTGAACAATTTTCTACTCCGGGCAGCTACATTTTAAGCTGTCATCAAATCTCAGATAGTGTCTTTGTAACTACACTACACTAGGAAATTAAAATACAAGCAGGAATGCTCTTGACACACACAATAAAAAAAATTTAATATTACAGTATCCATTTTTAATTCTTCCCCTTTTCAAGTATAGTTGGTTCACCTATATGCCCAGTTCATTATCTCATCTTGCCTTGTCAAGATAAATCATTATTTTATTGGTTTTAATAATTTTAAAAAATAGACTTAGCATTATAAAGAGCTACAACCAGATTTCTTCACCCTTCATTTAACAATTACCGAAAATTAACTGCTGTAGGTTTTCATGACATGTGCCAGGCATACTGCTGTAATTCATAATTTAAGATAAAGATTTTTTGCTATTTTCTAACAAGATGGTGTTTTTTTTCTTGACCAAAAATGATGATTTCCTAAAAAATTAATTTTGGCAAATATTAAACAACATGACTTGTTGTGGACAAATGATACAGTCAAGCTTAATTGAGCTTAACATTACTTTGCAATGTGTTTTCAATCAAGAGGAATCCAACAACAAATAACAATTTCCTCAAATAGGAAATTAAATCAATAAAGCACATGGTTTTACTACTCTTATTTTTAAATATGTAATGGAGGGGTGAAGTCAGCTGAAGTTTCAGATCCCTGAAGTGACATGGTGTCCTTGGGTCAGACATTTTAATCTAAAAGAGAGGATTCTTAAATTTTATCTGTGTAATACATGAGTCTATCTTTTTGATGATTAAATGTTTTAAATGGACAAAAGTAATTTCATGGGTGACTAATTCCACAGATGGAAATAATGCCTACCACCTGTTCAAGATAGACGACAACTGATACAGTTGTCCAAACACCTGGGTTTAAGTCTTGTTTTTTGGTTTGCTTGATTTGTGACCTTGGGGGAGAAAATATCTATCGCCTAGGATCAGCCTTCTCCATTAAAATATGAAGATAATGTGATAATAAAATACTGCCTGCCTATTATGATTCCTGATTTGAAGTTTAACATACAAGTCAACTATTATACAAAAAATTAATAATAATTTACAGACATTGTCTGTAGACATGAGTCTTAGGAGAAGCATCACCCTGAAATCTTGTTAATAGACTCTCAGAATTATACAAACTAAAATTTTTGTTTAACTTCAAATATACGTTATATACATAGTAAGAGAAAATACAAGAGAGCAGTCTTTTGTCAAATGCACTTCTCAGAAATACCACCAGGGCAACGTGTTGCTGAGTCAAAGCTGGGTTCATGAAATGCTCCAGTAAGGTAGAGTCCTACCTTGACAGAGTTTCAGTATCAGTGGGGGATATTTATAGGGTTTGGGAATCTGTCTTCAATTCAGTGAAGGAATTGGATTTAGATTGAGTATGGAACATGATATAATATTTTAGAATTGGTGGATACATTAGCAAGGCGCTCCTTCAGAAGCTTTGGAGAATAAACAGTTGTTTCATGTTATCTCCTGAAAAGTGAACAATCTTATGTATATTCAAATGGGTTATTCATAAACTCTCTGGAACAAACAGGACTGTTATTTACAACCTTTATCTTGCTGGACAAGAATTTCCTGGAATAACAAAGTCATATTGATGAAGACTGTAGAATCGTATTAATGAAGAGAGCTGAAGATTAAAATGCTATTGATATAGACAGTAAACTGAGTATAGATGGTTACAGTTCTCACTATACAATCAAAATGTTTAAATTAAAAAGTGCTTATTATAGACACACTATATCTTCCTAATAAATCATACACATATCCAGATCTTTCATAAACCCAATATAAACCCTCTATATTTATCCCTGAAAGTTATTTGAGGCCAACCCAATTTATAGAACAATCCACTGGGAAAATGTTAGATTAGTAGAAAGAGAAGTTTTGTAACTTTGGCATTGACTGCATTAGATAGAGCTAAACAGAATTGCTATGTTTCTCTCCCTCCCACATCATCTGCATCTTAGAGGATGATGGGACCAAGTTTCAGGGAAATAGCTTTTTTATTTACTTTTGTTTTTATAATTGTGCTCTTCTTAGGGAGAGATATTTCTTTTAAATAGTTCAGATATGAATATTACGATGATGTTTCTCTGTTGATAATACTAATAGTAAGGAGAAAAACATAGACAAAGAGCTCCAGTAAACTAGAGTTAAGCTGTGGAATCCTTTAAAAAGAATAATCATTTGGGTTTTTTGTAAATATAAATATCATAACATAAAGATATGACCCATATACTACAAATTAATGTCATTATTTATCATATTACAAATAATCTAATAGGAATTTTAATTAAGTTTCTGAATTAATCTAATAAATTACATCTGAAATATTAAGTCTAATACTTACAGTCAGGGAAGGGCAGAGAAGAGGATTTAGGGACTCAGTGATTTTTCTTTTTTCTTGTAAGCTCAGTGAGTCTTACTATTACAGCCTGCCTTCCAGGAATCTGATACATGCTAAGAAGCTGAAGTTATAATTTTGAAAGTATAAAAGATTTTCAAGGAAAAGACAATATGCATAAATATCTCACTTTGTCTTGTTACTAGTTTAATTGTAAGATGTTTATTGTAGTTTGCATGATATTTACATCACATCTATAAATACCAATTAATAGCTATTTAGATAGAAAGTATAATATCTTCTACCAAATGAAATGAACTCTAATTTCTTTGAGTAACTTGTGGTTGAAAAAACCTGTCTTAAATTCAAAATAATGATAATGATAATAATGACAACAATGTGTACAGGCATGTATACAGAGTAATTTCAACCCAATCAAATTTCCCGTTTCCAGTAGTTTCATTTTAGCTTCCAATTGCTTTGCAGTTGTATGTTTACTTTTCAAATGATGATGTGTTGGGTTGCCAGGTTTAAATCAGCCAAAGCAAAACTTACATGCCCCAATGATTATTTCAGTTTTTCACACTGTATAACTGGATATTTAATTAAAAGAAAATCAGTTTTTAAAGAGTAAATATTTAAGGAAACATTTTACCCCCTAAAACATAATTTCTTGCTGATGAATGTATAGAAATAGTTAAAAAATACGCACACACCATAAATTTTGGCCCAAGTGTAACACTGCCCTGTAGTTAAAATACACAATACATACGTTGATAAATATGGTATGACCTTTTGTTTTAATTGAAATATAGTTGACAGACAATATTACATTAGTTTCAGGTATACAACATAGTGATTCAACAACTCTGTATGTTACGCTGTGGTCAAAAGTGTAGCTAGCATCTGTCACCAAACAACACTGTTATAATACGGTTGACTGTATTCCCTATGCTATACCTTTTATTCCCATGACTTATCCGTTCCCATGACTGAAAAAGCCTGTATCTCCCACTCCACTTTACCCACTTCTCCCATCCCTTTTTATTGGTTGTTTTAAAATTGTAAATATAAGCCAAAGCCATGTCTAGGAATCTGAGCAGTGATTTAGACTTTAGGGAGAAGAAGAATGTCTGCCAGTGATAACAGAGACCCAGGTAAAGTCAATTGAAGCCCCTACCATTCCCAACAGTATAGTCTGGCAAAAGCACTGATTTCGTTTCTAAGTATAGCGGTTTTGCCCTGAGTCTTTCACCTATAATTTGTTAAGCATTTTAGCAAGTTAAGTATCTTTCATTAGTATGAGTGTGCTTCTTTGCACTTATTTGAGGATAACAGTTCTGCAGTCTAGGAGTTGTTGTAAAGAAAAAAGTACAAAGTTCATAGTGATGTATAAAAAGTAATTGATATTAAATTGTTAATCCCTTGAACTGCTTTTGATACTTTTTTTTTCTTAAAAACTGCCGTTTTATGTTTACTTAATGTAGAATATGATTTACCCTGGACTCCATGCCCCCTTGAAAGTCCATTTTATATAAAACCTTTCGGATTGGGGCGCCTGGGTGGGTCAGTCGGTTAAGCATCTGCCTTCAGCTCAGGTCATGATCCCAGAATCCTGGGATCGAGCCCCTCATCAGGCTCCCTGCCCAGCGGGGAGCTTGCTTCTCCCTCTCCCTCTGCCTACCGCTCCTCCTGCTTGTGCTCTCTCTCTCTCTGTCAAATGAATAAATAAAACCTCCAAAATTAAAAAATTAAATAAATAAATAAATACCTTTTGGATTTAATATATTTGCATCAGGAAGCATAAATCAGTTGCAGTCTCCTATTGTCTTACCACATATTACTGCTATAATAATAATGATGATCATGATAGCCACAACAATAATAATAGCAAATAGTAACAGTGGTTGACATTTATTGTTCTAGGTTATTAACACACGTGGAATTTTTTTTAGTCTTCACCAAAAGATTAGTGTTTGTCTATATTTGATAAATGAGGGAACCAAAACTTAAAGACATTTGAAAAATGTATCCTAGACCACACAGCTGGTAGATGGCTAGGCTAATATTTGAACCAAGATTATCTCACTCCACAATTCATGATGCTGATCATCATTCGAAGAGGTCAGTCCTGCTAACCTAACAGTTAAATAACTCCATCCATGCCTATCCCACTTACTTCAGTTCTGAGCAGGCCAGTGTGACTAGGCTGCCAAATTACTTTGTGGACTGAAAGATCAGATTAGTTTTAACTATTTAGTTTTCCTATGTAGCTTCAAAGTTTGTACTACTTTCAAGAAATTCTTAAAGTTCTGTCCTCAGAATGCAATCCTAATATTCACTCAGCTAGGGCAAGGAACAGCTAAAGGAGATAAAGATTCCAAATAAATAAGAAAAATACATATTTTGTTTTGTTTTTTCAAGCCAGTACCCGTCTAAAGGTACTGCTGGGAAATGTGTCCAATTAATGGGATAAAGTGTCTCTGCAGCAGTGATATCACTGGAATAATATTGAATATGTTATACATGTACTGTCAGAGAATCATTTTTTCCTCTTCTAATTGATGGTATCTGTTCTCTCTTGGTTTACTACTCAGCATTCTGATCACTGCTTTGGTAAAACCTCTCAAAAGCTATGACTGACAATTCTGGTTGCAGCATACAAGATTGCCAGTATTGATAGGGTCAAGTTTTTAATTTCAACAATTATGGCCTTTTTCAGCCAACCTCACCTAAATAACAAGTACCCTCCCCCACTTTAAGGATATTATTGCCAGGGTCTGATTTTAGGTTGGGCACTAGCTGTATTAATCATCGTTGGCAGGGCCAGGCACTGTGCCCCTCACAGGGTTGGGGGGAAAGGGAGGGAAGAATAGCCATTTATTCTGAGTCACATTCCGTTCCCAAAGTCATCATATAGTCACAGAGAAAAAATAAGCTTCTGAAAAATGTGCATGATGTATTTAAAAACTGCATCATTAAAGATGACATTACCTGTCCTGAACTATACTTTATTTCATATATGAAATTCTTGTAATTATTTCATAGATTGAGCATTATACTTTAAATTTTTATGTTAATATTTTAATTTGTTAAATTATTCAACATAAGTAGATACTGTAGATTTATAAAACTTTTGATTTTCCTTTATTTATATTGTTATTTTAGGGCAAAAGGAAAGAGGAGGAGGAGGAGGGGAAGGGGAAGGGGAGGTTGGAAGAGGAAGGAAAGGAGAAGGAAGAGAGAGAGCAGCAGGAAAGGCAGCCTAGGATTCTCTCAGGCTCTGTAGTGTCCTGCCTGGAAATGTTCTGCCATCTCTGTCACTTTTGAGCAATTAAATAAGCAAATAAAAATTTAAAAAAGAAAAATGAAGGAATGAAGTAAGGAAGGGAGGTAGAAATAAGGATGTTCATAATGCACTTTTGTATCTTTGGGTGAAAGAAAGTACATTTGAGGCAAGCACATCTAGAGACAAATTATTATTCCAATTAGCCTGCATTTAATATCATTATCTTCAACGCCAAAGAAAGTCTTTGTAATGCTCTACATAATGCAGTTAATTTTTAAAATTCCAAAACTTGCTTGCCTTACTATGCAGCTTTTAAAGAATATAACATATTTAAACCTTTTTTAACACTTCAAAAATATTAAGCATTTGGCAGAGCCAATCCTAAGAAAAGTGTTGAAATAGATGGAAATTTTAAAAAAATGAAAAAAAATTCAGTGAAAAAGCAAACAAGTCCAAGATATAATATAAAAAAAGAGGGGCATCTGGGTGGCTCAATTGGTTGAGCATCTGTCCAACTGTTGGGTTTCGGCTCAGGTCGTGATCTCATAGGTCATGACTGAACTCTGCTTAGGACTCCATGCTCAGCAGGGAGTCCGCTTGAAGATTCTCTCCCTCTGCCCCTCCCCCCACTCGTGCGTGCACTCTCTAGAATAAATAAATAAACCTTTAAAATATAATATAAAAAAAGACATTTTCTAGTAGTAGCACTGAATGTCTTACCTATGTCTGTAACCAAAGATATTCAAGATTTGTATGTACAGAAATTATAGAACTTAAATAAGAACTTAAAGAAGTAACAAGTATAGAACTTTATACTTTATACTATAAGTAATCAAGTATAGTTCTATAACAAGTATAGAACTTAAGTAAGAACTTAAATAAGTAACATTAACAACTGAAAAGATATACAGTGTTTAGAAATGGTAAGTCAAGTTTATAAAGTTATTTAATGTCAAATTGATAAAGAGATTCAATATAATTTCAGTAATATCCCCAGTAGATTTTGGAACTTGATTACGTAATTGTAATTTCTTTTTAAAAAGCCCAACTTATTTACAGAAATCTGAAGAAGAAAAGCAAGACTTTATTTACCAGATATATCATAAATTTATGTTTATTAAGACATATTAAGTGTGATGTTAGTATATCTATCACCAAGTTGATAAGTGCATTAGAATAAGTGCATTAAAATAGGGCTGTACAGGGTTCAGATTTTGGTATATGGACAAAAGGGGTATGTACAATTAGTGAGGGGAAGGCTTTTTTCAATAAAATAGTTACAAAAATATTTATATTTAAATAACATGACAATTGATCCCCCCCTCAGAAAAAATAAGGAATTTATTGTTAAAATTAAACTTGAATATTCTTATTAGAGAATGTAGGTTAATATATTTTACAACCTGGAATATACAATGATTTCTTAAACATGACCCAAAAATAGTGGTTGTAAAGGAAATGACAGAAGTTAACCACTCATTCACCTAAGGGTCCCTTCAAGGAAAGTGAAACTATAAAAAACATCAGAAAATATGTTTTGGATACCCATAATTAGCAAAGGATTGGCTATCAAGAAGCTATTCACAAGCTACAAATCATTAAGAAAAATTCATGTAACTAATAGAAAATGGGTGAGAAATATAAATAAACATTTAACAGAAGAGGAAGCAAATACACTTATAAAGATAAGGCAAGATATTAAATATCATCCATAACTAAGAAATCAAGACAATAAAGAGATATAATTTGACATACATTACATGGGAAAAATTAAATGATGTGTCCATATTGTATAAGTTATACATTTTTTAGGAAGTGTGTAAATTTGTGTACTTCTTTGGAAAGTACATGGTATTTTCTCTGTGGTTGACTTTTTTGCATACCTTATGACCCAGCAATTTTCCTTCTTGGTGTATTCCCTTAAAGAATCTCTTATAATGTACAGCAGCCAACAGGTGCAAGAATATTCATGTTATTACTGTTCACAATAGCAAAAACCACAAATCAAACCGTATTAATTACCTGTTGTGTCACAAATTACCCACAAATATAGCGACTTAAAACAAACCACATTTATTACCTGACCGTTTGAGTCAGAATTCTTGCGTCAGGGTCACTCAAAAGGCTGAAATCAAGGTGATGGGCAGAGCTATAGTCATTTAAACGCTAAACTAGGGGACAATCTGTTTTCAGTCTCACTTTCATGACCTTTGGCAGTTCTCAGGTCCTCCCTCATTGTTGGCAGAAAATATTAGCTTCTTACCATGTGAATCTTTCATTGGGCTACTCCCGATATGACAGGTTGCCTTCCCCAGGATGAAGGCTCTGAAAAACAGGGCAAGAGAAAAGTCAATCTTTTCTTAACCTATATTTGGAGCTGACAGACTACCACCTTTGCCATATTTTATTTATTTATTTACTTTTTTTAAAAAAAATTTTATTTATTTATTTGAGAGAGAGGATGAGAGGAGAGAGAGAGCACATGAGAGGGGGGAGGGTGAGAGGGAGAAGCAGACTCCCTGCCGAGCAGGGAGCCCGATGCGGGACTCGATCCCGGGACTCCAGGATCATGACCTGAGCCGAAGGCAGTCGCTCAACCAGCTGAGCCACCCAGGCGCCCCGCCATATTTTATTTATTAAAAGCAAGTCATTACTCATGCTTAGATACCACAGTACAGGTATCATTGGAACAAACTTAAAGGCTGTCTACCACACAATTCAAATGCCTATCAAAGGGAGAATAAGTAAATTAACTATAGTATATTCAAACAGTGGATTATTTTTTTTTTTAAGATTTTATTTATTTATTTGACAGAGAGAGAAAGAATGAGCACAAGCAGGGGGAGTGGCAGGCAGAGGCAGAGAGAGAAGCAGGCTCCCCACAGAGAAGGGGGAGCCCGATGTGGGGCTCGATCCCAGGACTCCAGGACCATGACCTGAGCCGAAGGCAGTCGCTTAACCAACTGAGCCACCCAGGACCCAAACAGTGGATTATTATGCAACATTCAAAATGAATGAACTACAAAGGCCCACATAATATTCCTAAATCTTAGCAATACAGTATTAACTGAAATAAAGTAAAAAACAAAACAAAACAAAAACAAAACCAAACCCATAAAGCATAATATCCATTACAAATTTTATAGCACTTTACATTAAAATATATTATGTTTTTAAAGGAATATACATGTATATTCACATATATATTTATGTATGATATAAATAATATATAATATGTATTAATATATGAGATAAATAATATATTCATAATATATAAACATTTAAAACATATTTAGTTATATATTTATACAATTTAACTTATATTTTAAAATACTATAAATGTATTATTTACATATTATATATGTAAAACTTTTATAACAATGATAGCAAAGTATTCCAGGCAATGGTTAATTTAGAATGTGGGACAGCGAGATGGGTTAATACAGGGGACCATGTGATTAGATGTAGATTCTTATCAAGATCTCAGCTTTTTTGCTTATGGATTTGTAAATGCTAATACTTTGTTAAGAATTTAAGCCTAGGGGCACCTGGGTGGCTCAGGCGGTTAAGCGCCTGCCTTGAGCTTAGGTCATGATTCCAGGGTCCTCGGTTCGAGCCCCGCATCGGGCTCCCTGCTCAGGGGAGAGCCTGCTTCTCCCTCTCCCTCCGCTTGCTGCTCCCCCCTGCTTGTGCTCTCTCTCTGGCTCTCAAATAAATTAATTAATTTAATTTAATTTAATTTAAAAAAAAGAAGCCTACTCAATTTAAAACTCTGGGTGCACAATGACCACCCCTGAGAATATGTTGTTTGTTATCATTCATAGCCATTCTGAAGAGCCTGTTTGGTTCTAAATTGCTTAATTAATTTAAAAAGAAAAAAATGAATTTAAGCCTAGACCAACGAAGAGAGTACATAATAACCTAATGATTATGTATGCCAATTTGAAATGTCATGGTGCAGTTAAACAAACCAGCAACTCTTCTAGTAACTATGAAAAGTGGTGATTAAATATGATCTAATGTACAAGGTAGGAAAAGAAATGTCAAAGAAGGTGACAAATGTAAATGTTTTATTTTTGGTCATCACCATTGAGGGAAATATAATGAGTTCCTGATTTCTCTGCAAATAAAAAGGTGTCAGAGTAGACAAGACAGGTCCAATGCATACTAGTTATTAGCAACTTCCATCTCTAGAAAAGGAAAGACTTGAGGCGCCTGGGTGGTTCAGTCGTTAAGCGTCTGCCTTTAGCTCAGGTCATGGTCCCAGGGCCCTGGGATCGAGTCCCACATCGGGCTCCCTCCTCAGCAGGAAGCCTGCTTCTCCCTTTCCCACTCCCCCTGCTTGTGTTCCCTTTCTCACTGTGTCTCTCTCTGTCAAACAAATAAATTAAAAAAAAAAAAAAAAGGAAAGGAAAGACTCAAGAGCAAGTAATCAGGTTGCTTTGGGGATTAATATAGTTACAGGGTTTGGGTCTTACCTCAAAGTTCAAGGGACTTGCATTAAGCCAGCATGAAGACAAAATCTAATCTAGCATATGAGACATAATAACTAGAAGAAATTGCTGTAGTAAGGCAACAAATTAGATAGGATTATTGCCTTTCTGGGCTACCTGTCTTTTAAAGGAAGAACTATGGCCGGGGACCAGAACAATGAGGAGAAAATTCTGTCCCTTTAGAAACGTGGTTGGCAAAACACGTGCAGTCTCCTTCTGGGAACTCCTGATTCACCATCTGTTGCCAAGAACTACTTTCAACCCCCTTGGCTGTTGTGCATTGTTGTTACCCAGCCTTGGCCAGAAAAACTTGTGGAATTGAGCCAACAGTAGCAATTCTAGTAGACTGTCCCCATACTCTTTTATGTATTATTCAAACTCAGAAGAGTGCAGGTTTCTATATGAGTTTTAACTCCTTTGCAAGGTACTATCTGTGGCCTGCAGTCAGGGAAAATGACATACAAAATGTGAAAGTTACCAGTCCATTTCCTTCTTTCAGATACCTACTGCAAGGAGCTAGTATTTTTGTTTTGGTGGTGGTGGTGATGGTTTGATTTGACTTGTTTTGTTTTTAATACAGTTTGTTTAAACAAGACAAAACAAAAGCAGTTTACCCATTTCTCCCCACTGCACCCTCCTACCTCTGGCAACCACCAGTCTGTTCTCTATATCTGTGAGTTTATTTATTTTATTTATTTATTTATTTATTTTTTAGATTCCACATATAAGAGAAATCACATGACATTGTCTTAGTGTCTTATTTCACTTAGCATATGTACTTGAGGTCCATCCGTGTTGTTGCAAATGGCAAGATTTCATTATTTTTTACGACTAAATAATATTCCATTATATATGTATACCAAATTTCTTTATTCATTCATCCATTGATAGACACTTAGGTTGTTTCCATATCTTGGCTATTGTAGATAATGCTGCAGTAAACATGGGGATGCATGTACCTTTTCAAGTAATATGATTGTTTTGTTCAGATGTATACCCAGAAGTGGAAATGCTAGATCATATGGTAAGTCTATTTTTAATTTTTTGAGGTACCTCCAAATATAAGTGGTAAGCTCCTAGTCATAGATCTTGATGATAATTTTTTTAATCTGACATCAAAAGCAAAAACAAATGAGTGGGACTCTGCCAAATTAAAAAGCTTCTGCACAGTAAAGGCAGCTATCAACAAAATGAAAAGGCAACCAACTGAATATAGGACAGTACTTGTAAATCATATGTCTAATAAAGGGCTAATATGCATAATATACGAAGAACTCACACAACTTAGTAGAAAAAAAGGAAATGATCATACCTTAAATGAGAAGATGTGAATAGACATTTTTCCAAAAAAGACATATAGGGGGCCAACAAGTAAATGAAGATTCTCCTCATTATTAATCATCAGGAAAATGCAAATCAAAACTACAATGAGTATGTTAATTATACTGGAATTTAAAAATTAATAAAAAATAAATATATAAAAATCTATTTTTACAAAATTTAAAAAATCCACAATGAGGGCTGTTATCAAAAAGACTAGTAACAACAAGTGTTGGCAAGGATATGGAAGAAAGGGAACCCTTATGCACTGTTGGGATTGTAAACTGGTACAGTCACTATGGAAACGGGATGGAGGTTCCTCAAAAAATTAAAAATAGAACTACCATATGATCCAACAATTCCACTTCTGGGTATTTATCTGGAAAAGGCCAGTGTTGATACTAGGATACAATTGAACACTTCCCACTAAAATAAGGATATGTTACAATGCTTATGTTTTCTTTTAACCTAAAACCTAATAAAAAAAACCTCATACCTCATGTATATATAAAATATAAAATACATTATCATATTATATTAACATATATTACTATATTAATATTGAATATCAATATTATATATTATAAATACATTATCATATATCAACTATTGACTCAACATAAGTTTAGATATTTTGCTATTTGTAAAAGTGAGTTGGTAAGAACTTCTCTAATACTATCTGATACTAACCTTTAGATATTTTTAACATAGGTAGCAAAGACACTAGTAAAAAGGGATGAAAATAAGCAAATGTAATAACTTATTATAGGTGCTCTCATAGATATGTGTTCAGGGTTCATGGAAGCAACAAAGACAAGTATGTTCAATTCTATCTGGAGGGCTAGTGAAGGACTTCATCAGTGATATGAGTGGGTGCACTCTGCATTTATCAAGAAAACTATACTCAAATGAGTCTCATAACAATTAGATATATGACTTTGATTCCAAATAAGCAGGAAATTTACCAACTTACTTCACCCTCCCCCAGTCAAGAGTTCTATAAGGTAGACTTTATTGTTAACTATATGCTTGATCCACATAGTAAACCAAACTCTAAAATACTATTAATGTTGCACATAGGATTCTATAGTAAGAGGAAGTGGAATGTCCTCCTTTAATTTTCAAGATGATTTGATATTTTGACTTTAGGGTTTACCATAAATACTTGGTAGTATTTAGATAATCAGGACATGTTTGAGAAGAAAACCAGTAATATTTATAGAAAGTATTCAGAGTTATTAGCTAAGATTCAGATAAATACACTTTTATAAGATAAACTCCAGATATTTCTTGTGCCTTAAAGGAATATGATCAAGAAATGATTACTTAAGTCAAGATGAGGTTAGACTTGAGGTCAATTCAGATTGGTGAGGCAAGATAATTTTGAGGCCAGACCTGGTTTACCTGTTAATCTGATAGGAAAAATTCCTGGGTGATATATTCAACCAAAGAAGGGAAAGTAGATGGGAGTTTAAAAAAAATCATTCTTGATTTTGGTAGACCTAAGATTTTTCAATTTAATAGCTCTTATACTCTGAGAGATCCTAAGCCAAAGTCTAGAGGAATATGTTAGAGAGCAAAAAAGTATCTTATTCAAAGTAATATCTCATTCACCTACCTCCCTTCTGCTAACCATCAGTTTGTTCTCTGTAGTTAAGAGTCTGTTTCTTGGTTTGTTTCTCTTACTTGTTTTTCCTTGGCTCATTTGTTTTGTTTCTCAAATTCCACATAAGAGGGAGATCATATGACATTTCTCTTTGATTTATTTTGCTTATGATTATACTCTAGCTCTATTCATGTTGTTGCAAATGGCAAGATTTCATTATTTTTGTGATATGTGTTACACATATTTCATATATATATTTCATTTCATATATTTCATATATATTTCAAATATTTCATTATTTTATTATATATATAACACTTTTATATATATATAAGTTATATATATATGTGTGTGTGTATATATATATATATATATATCACTTTCTCTTTATCCATAAATAGATAGACACTTGGGCTGCTTCCACAGTTCGGTTATTTTAAGTAATGCTGCAATAGACATAGGGGTGCAAGGGTGTGCCTGGTTGGCTCGGTTGGTTGAGTGTCTGGCTCTTGATTTCAGCTCAGGTCATGATCTCAGGGTTGTGGGATTGAGCCCCACATTAGGCTCTGTCCTCAGCACGGAGTCGACTTGTCTCTCTCCCTCTGCTCCTTCCCTCTGCGCGCTCTCTCTCTCAAATTAAAAAAAAAATCTTAAAAGAATAAACATATGGGTGCATATGTCCCTTTGAATTAATATTTTTGTATTCTTTGGGTAAGTACCCAGTAGTGTGATTCCTGGATCATAGGGTAGTTCTATTTTTAATTTTTTGAGGAACCTCCATGCTGTTTTCCAGAGTGGCTGCACTAGTTTGGATTCCCACCAACAGTGCACGAGGGTTCCCCTTTCTCCATGTCCCCGCCAACACCTGTTGTTTCTTGTGTTGTTGATTTTAGCCATTCTGACAGGTGTGAGGTGGTGTATCTCACTGTGGTTTTGTTTTGCATTTCCTGATGATCAGTGATGTTGAGCATCTTTTTGTGTGTTGGCCATCTGTATGTCTCCTTTGGAGAAATGTCTGTTCATATTTTCTACCTATTTTTTTTATTGAATTGGTTTTTGGGTGTTGAGTCATATCAGTTCTTTAAATATTTTGGATACTAACCCTTTATGAGCTATGTCATTTGCAAGTATCTTCTCCCGTTCTGTAGGTTGCCTTTTAGTTTTGTTGATTGTTTCCTTTGCTGTGCAAAAGCTTTTTATTTGGATGTAATTCCAATAGTTTATTTTTGCTTTTATTTCCCTTGCCTTAGGAGGCATATCTAGAAAAATGTTACGACAGCCAATGTCAAAGAGATACTGCCTGTGCTTTCTTCAAAGATTTTTATGGTTTCAGGTCTCACACTTAGGTCTTTAATCCATTTTGAGTTTATTTTTGTGTAATGGTGAAAGAAAGTGGTCTAGTTTCATTCTTTTGCCTGTAGCTTTTCAGTTTTCCCAGCACCTTTTGTTGAAAAGACTGTCTTTTTCCCATTGGATAGTCATTCCTCCTTTGTGGGTTTATTTCTGAGTTTTCTGTTCTATTCCATTGATCTATGTTTCTACTTTTATGCTAGTACCATACTGTTTTAATTACAACTGCTTTGTAATATAACTTGAAATCTGGAATTGTGATACATTTGTTTTTTTTTTTCCCTTTTGTTTTCAAGATTGCTTTGGTTATTTGAGGTCTTTTGTAGTTCCATGCAAATTTTAGTGTTTTCTTTGTTCTAGTTCTGTGAAAAAATGCTGTTGGTATTTTGATAGGGATTGCATTAAATTTATAGCATGTTTTGGGTAATATAGACATTTTAACATTATTCTCCCAACCCATGTGCATGGAATGTCTTTCCACTTCTTTACATCGTGTTGAATTTCTGTCATCAGTGTTTTATAGTTTTTAGAGTACAGGTCTTTCATCTCTTTAGTTGAGTTTATTCCTAGGTATTTTATTTCATTTGGTTCATTTGTAAATAGGATTGTTTTCTTAAGTTCACTTTCTGCTGCTTCATTAATAGCGTATAGGAATGCAACAAATTTTTGTACATTGATTTTGTATTCTGTCACTTTACTGAATTTATCAGTTTTTTTGGCACAGTCTTTAGGGCTTCCTATATATAGTATCATGTCATCTGAATATAGTGAGAATTTTACTTATTTCTTACTAGTTTGGATGGCTTTCATTTTTTAATGTTGTCTAATTGCTGTGGTTAAGACTTCCACTAATATGTTGAATAAAAGTGATGAGAGTGAACATCCTTGTTTTGTTCCTGACCTTAGCAGAAAAGCTCTCAGTTTTTCACCATTGATATGATGTTTACTTTGGGTTTTTCATATAAGGCATAATGTTGAAATATGTTCCCTCTAGACCTACTTTGCCGAGGGTTTTTATCAGGAATGGATGCTGTACTTTGTCAAATGCTTTTTCTGCATCTATTGAAATGATCATATGTGTGTTTTTTTGCAAACATACATATGAGACAGAGAAAGAGAGAGTGTGAGCAGAGGGAGAGGGAAAGAGAGACTCCTCAAGCAGATACCCTGCAGAGCAGAGTCTGAGATCATGACCTGAGCCAAAATCAAGAGTCTGCTGCTCAACTGACTGAGCCACCTAAGTGCCCTGATCATATGTTTGTTTGTTTTTTTTAATCTTTCCTCTTATTGATTTGGTGTGTCAGGTTGATTATTTTGTGACTATTGAACCACCTTTGCATCCTGGGAATAAATCCCACTTGAGTGTGGTGTGTGATTTTTTAAAATATATTTTTGGATTCAGTTTGCTAATATTTTGCTGAGGATGTTTTTTAAAGATTTTATTCGTATATTTATGAGAGAAAGAGAACATGAGTGAGTGAGTGAGTGGGGTGAGGGAGAGGCAGAGGGAAGGGACAAGCAGACTCTGTACTGAGCAAAGAGCCCAGTGCAGGGCTCCATCCCACAACCCCAGGATCATGACCTGAGCCGAAATCAAAAGTCAGAGGCTCAACTGACAGCCACCCAGGCACCCCTGTTGAGGAATTTTTTTTAAAGATTTTATTTATTTTTGAAAGAGAGCTCATGCATGAGCTGGGGGAGGAAAAGGAGAGAGACAAGCAGACTCCATGCTAAGCGTGGAGCCCATCCTGAGACTCAGTCCCACAGTCCTGAGATCATGACCTGAGCCGAAACTAAGAGTCTGATGCTTAAGTGACTGAGCCACCCAGGCATCCATTGTTGAGGAGTTTTGCATCTATATTCATGAGAGATACTGGCTTGCAGTTCTCTTTTTTAGTGTTATTTTTATCTGGTTTTGATATCAGGGTGATACTGGCCTCATAGAATTAATTTGGAAGTTTTCCTTCCTCTTATATTTTTTTTGGAATAGTTTGAGAAGAATGGGTAGTAACTCTTCTTTAAATATTTGGTAGAATTTACCTGTGATGCCATCTAGTCTTAGACGTCTGTTTCTTTTTTCTTTTTTTTTTTTTTTTATGTTATGGTAATCACCATACATTACATCATTCGTTTTTGATGTAGTGTTCCATGATTCATTGTTTGCGTATAACACCCAGTGCTCCAATTCAATACATGCCCTCTTTAATAACCATCACCAGGCTAACCCCCTCCCCTCTAGAACCCTCAGTTTGTTTCTCAGAGTTCATAGTCTCTCATGGTTCGTCTCCCCCTCCGATTTCCACCCCTTCATTTTTCCCTTCCTACTATCTTCTTTTTTTTTTTAACATATAATATATTATATGTTAATATATAATTCTGTTTCTTCCTGCTTTAGTTTTGGTAGGTTATATGTTTCTAGGAGTGTATCAAGTTCTTCTAAGTTGTCCAGTTGGTTAGCATATTGATTTTCATAATATTCTGTTACAATTGTTTGCATTTCTGTGGTGTTGGCTGTTATTTCTCCTCTTTCATTAGTAATTTTATCTATTTGGGTCCTTTTTCTCTTTCTCTCTCTCTTTTTTTTCTATGAATCTGGCTAGAAGTTTATCAATTTTGTTGATGTATTTTCAAAGAACTACCTCCTGCTTTCATTGATCTGTTCTACTGTTGGTTTTTATTGTTTTGTTTTGTTTTAGTTTTTGTATTTTTCTAGCTCTTTCAAGTGTAAGTTTAGAATGTTTATTTTTCTTGTTTCCACAGGTAGGCCTGTATTGCTACAAACTTCCCCCCTAGAACCACTTTTGCTGCATCCCAAAGATGTTGTACCTTTGTATTTTCATTTTCATGTGATTTTTGTTTTCTTCTTTGATTTCTTGGTTAATCCATTCACTGTTTAATAGCATGTTATTTTTTAAAGATTTTATTCATTTATTTGAGAGAGAAAGTAAGAGAATGGGAGCAGGGGGAAGAACAGAGGGAGAGGGACAAGCAGACTCCATGTTCAGCACAGAGCCTGACGTGGTGCTCCATCCCACGACCCTGAGATCATGACATGAACCGAAATCAAGAGTCAGACACTTAACCAACTGAGCCATCCAGGGGCCCCTAATAGCACACTAGTTAACCTCCATGTATTGTGCTCTTTCCAGATATTTTCTTGTGGTTGATTTCTAGTTTCATAGTGTTTTGCTCAGAAAAGATACATGATATGACTTCATTTTTTT
Source organism: Neomonachus schauinslandi (assembly GCF_002201575.2). Taxonomy (NCBI): domain Eukaryota; kingdom Metazoa; phylum Chordata; class Mammalia; order Carnivora; family Phocidae; genus Neomonachus; species Neomonachus schauinslandi. The sequence continues at coordinate 41,169,669 of NC_058412.1, read as the reverse complement.
AAAATTTGTTGATACTTGTTGTGGCCTAATATGTGATCTCTTCTGGACAGTGTTCTATGTGCTCTTGCAAAGAATGTGTATTCTGCAGTTTTAAGATGGAATGTTCTGAATATGTGCGTTAAATCCATCTGGTCCAGTGTGTAATTCAAAGCCACTGTTTCCTTGTTGATTTTCTGTTTGGATGATCTGTCCATCAATGTAAGTAGGTTGTTAAAGTCCCCTACTATTATTGTAGATTACTATTGATTATTTTATATTTGCTATTAACTGTTTTATGTATTTGGGTATTCCCATGCTGGGTACATAAATATTTACAATTGTCATATCCTCTTGTTAGTTTGTCCCCTTTATTATTATATACATATAAGGACATATACAGTGTCCTTCTTAGTCTCTTATTATAGTCTTTGTTTTAAAGTCTGTTTTGTCTGATGTAAGTATTGCTACTCCAGCTTTCTTTTGACATTCATATTTGCATAATAAATATTTCTCCATCCCTTCACTTTCAATCCACATGTGTCTCGGTCTGAAATGAGTGTCTTGTAGGCAGCCTATAACAGGCCTTGTTTTGTTTTTTTTTTTACCCATTGTTACCCCATGTCTTTTTATTGGAACATGTAGTCCCTTTACATTCAAAGTAATTATTGATAGATACATATTTGTTGCCATATATGTATACATATATGTTACTTGTTTTATTTGTTTAATAAGCAAGGGAACTCATATGCTAGGCTTAGATGGGCAGCTGCAAATGAGTAGATCTCCACACTGCTCCACCAGAATCTTAAACGTTTATATACAGGCCTTAACTGGGTTCAGTCACATAAACTGTCCAGGTGATCTCAGCATCATATTACTATCTCAAGACTGTGTTCCTGGGCAGCTTCTGGGAGGAGGGAAGGCGAGTGGGATGCACATGCTAAGGATAGGGGAACAGGAGAGGAGCTGCCAGTTGCCTGTGTCCAGCTCACAGGTCAGTTGCTGGTCACATCCTCTTGATGACCTCCCCCAACACTCCACCCCTCCGGACTGGCTCTTACAATCTCACATGTTCCTCTCTTCCACAACATGGCCTGAGTAGTCAGCAAGGGGTTTTACCGCATGGAGGTGGCTCCTTTGATGGCTCTTTCACTGGATTGGAGGTGGGTGCCTCAGCAACAATATAGGTGCATGCAAGAGAAAACACAGAGTAAGACAATGATTTCCAAATCAGTGACAACTTTTTCCACCAACAACTCCCTGATTTGAACCATTGATTAATGAAGTCCCATACACAGGGGAATGGATCATTCAGGTGTTCACTTCTGTCCTCATGTGATTTAATAAAGATGATCCATTAGCAGACTCATCAGGTATAAACACACAACATTCTGTTTGGATAATGGCAAGGTGTATTCCTGTGAGGCAGTAATAAAGTCCAGGGCCATCCTATTTTGGAGGATAGCTTTTCTCATTAGGGATATTTCAGTGTTCAATAAAAACAAGCTTTGTTGGCTATCATTTAAGGCTTGCTGGATGAATTTAGTAAGGGCTTCTATGTGTGCTATAATGTCCTCCAGGCTAATGGAGGGAACAAAGACAGAAGCCAAATGATCATAGCAGTGAAAAACAGAACATGCTTATCTGGTCTTCAGGAGAAAGGAAAGTTAGAGAGAGAGACTCAGATTTAAAAAAAAAAAAAAAGTGTGTTGCTTGTACCTTGAGTTGTTGGAGCCTGTTGATCATTGGTGCTTTATGAAAAACAATATTGGTATTATTTCCCGTACCAACTTTATGTTTTGTGGAGTTCGGACTGCAAGGGGAGGGCTTTTGAATGTACACAGAAATTCTGGCAGGAGTGTAACATCAAACTTGAAATTATACTCTGTACTCTCTCAGATGGCGGATAGGATGTGATGTGGTATAAAGAATACAAGCCAACTTCAGACATGCCTGAACTCTGATGCTTACCAGCTATGAGACAGTGAACCTATGAAGGTATTATTTCCTCTTCCATAAAACTGGGAAGACTGAGATAGCTGATGAGTGCATTTCTCTTAACCTTGAGTATTCTCCAATCTAACATGATATGTAGTGTTTTTCTTTTTCTTTTTTTTTTCCAAGGTAGATGCAAGTCTCTTAAGGTTGGCCCTTGCTTTTCTTGCACACCAAGTTACTATCCTTCACTTAGTGTTTACAGAATGAAAGAGTGAGTGATGCTATGCAAAACAGTGTTGTCTTTATCACAATGTAAAATAGCCAGTGTTTCTATTAGCAAGCAGTTTACTCATGTGACATAATTGTTCCTAAGTGTAGAGAACACATGGATTGGGGATCATGAATCTTTAATGGATTTTGAAGTTTAAAGGCACTGGAATAAAAATAGACCCTGGGACTGTTGAGTAATGTTGATTATGCATTAAATTTTGTCATGCATCAGAAGGATAGTATGTTTCTATGAATTCCATTTCTATTTCTCATTATCTGCATCCTACATCATTAAGTTTTAATGAATCTTGGCTTTTGTTTGCTGTTCCACCATTGAAAATGTTCATTTTTCTTCTCCAGTGCCTAGTACTTTTGAAGAAACAAAGGGTATTTTCTTTTGGTATGCAATTCATATTTACAGCTGGGTCTTATTCTCTTGAGTTTGTTATAGCTGAAAACAGAAGGAGATAGAGTCTTTGGCAAAAAGTCTCCGAGAATTTGTCATCAGACCATCACATCCTCACTCCAAGAGCAAGAATTTTGTTTTCTATGGAAACTAGGGAGATTATGTCTTCACATAAATTTCCTGATATGCCAAAGAAACACTAGAACAATGCATTTCAAAATGTTATAAGCTGAAGGAATTATTCTCAGATATCACGAAGTCAGGCAATATGACATCTGTAGGGGAATATATTTAGGGCAGGGTTCTATTTCATTGATTCTTACCTTATGCCATAGAGTGGCTTCTTTATTATTGCTGTGCATGAAAGTATATCTGACTTGTGGACAGTGAGCAGCTTGGTTCCAATTGAAGATCACCATGGCATGGGGCCTGCCCTACTGAAATGAGCAAAAGTAAGTGGAAAAAGAGTATCTATTTCTTCTATTTAAAGAGAGGTTGCATACAAAGGGCCTGGGACTTGATTCCACATATGAAGAATGCAATTATCATGTCCATAGAGTGACCTCTTGTAACTCAGACCCACCTGTGTGGCTCTGGCTTTTTATACTTCATTGATGTCTGCTGCTGAGAGCTGGGAAATCCAGAGAATTTTATTCAGTCTTTCTTATCTGTAGAAAAGTGTTTTTCTGCCAATGCAAGCCCTGTGATTGCTACAAATCTAGTTAACCATGGTGGCTTAGGGATAGAGTAGGATTTTTCTCACATATCATTTAGCTGCCCACAAAAAGTACTCAGTTCTGTTTCTGTCTTTAAGGTTCTGTTTCTAGCTTAGATGTCCTCACACTGTGGTCCAAAGGGTCTGAATGGTTTTGCACAGAACCATCAGGAGATATCAATGGAAATAAGGGGCAGGGTTATAGGATCCTATTCTATTGAAGCAGAGCAGCTCTACCTTCCTTATCTGTTGCATGTGTTAGGATTGCCTAAGATTAAAGTTCAAGAAAGGATTAACTGCAAAAACCTGGGCAATGATGGTTCTAACTTAATTTTCCTCTCTAATACTATAGAAGACCTCTGCCCTGTTAAATTATATTCTCTCTTTACTCAGAATATTATTGTGCCTTGTTGAGGCTTTGCCATATTTAATGCAAGGCCTCAGGCTGTGAAAGCTGTGCGGAGCAAGTTTCTGGTCTGGGGACACTCACACTCTGCCTTCTTCTTGTCAGGCACCTCAATCCTTCTTTAAAATCCAGTCACGTGGGGCACTGGGGTGGTTCAGTCGGTTAAGCATTTGCCTTTGGCTCAGGTTGTGATCCCAGGACCCCGGGATCCAGCCCCAGGTCAGGCTCCCTGCTCAGTGGGGTGTCTGCTTCTCCCTTACCCCTGTGCCTCTTCCTGACTCATGCTCTCTTTTACTCTGCCTCTCTCTTTCTCTTAAATAAATAAATAAAATCTTAAAACAAATAAAAATAAATAAAATCTAGCTCAGTCACATAAATATCCTGCATGCAAGAGTAGAAATGGCCTCTTCCTTCCTGTACCAACATGGATTAAAGAGATTCAGTTCGTATGTTTTCTGAATTAAGTAAAGTACCAGAATTAAGGCTCTTGTATGCCCCAAGTGGAGATTAGTGGCAATTGAATCGTAGTGTTCAGGGTTGTGAAGGAGAAACTATTTTCCTATCTCCAGGTTAAAAACAAGGATAATTCTCTCAGTTTACAAACAGACCATGGTATTACTGTAGTTGGGAGGATTTAGCTATTTGGATTTTTGATGACAGAGTGACAGCCTCAGAAAGATTATGCCTAAGTAGTCACTTTACTGACAGCTGAGCGTGTCCCCCACTAACAGACTTTCTCATGAACAGTCCTTCATTGCTTTCTAGTGTACTGACCCATCTCCCTGTGAATTGCACTTCTTCCTTTCAGAGAAGTGTTTAGATGCATGTTATATAGAACAGAGTGTCATAACAGTGACTTCAAATTCCATAAGAAATGAGAGGAATTTCTGATTACATGTCATGACGAATGGAATCCTCCCATCTCTTCTTAAATGTAGTACATCAGCCTATTAAGTAAATAACTTATCTTTGTAGAACATGTGGTAGTGGTTTATTGAATATGATCTAATAGGGATTGAATCCATGATCTATTAATTAGCAACTGGGTGACCCTGGGTATGATCTCTACCCTTTCTTAGCCTAAAAATGAAGAGATACCACTTCACACCAGTCAGAATGGCTAAAATTAACAAGTCAGGAAACGACAGATGCTGGCGAGGATGCAGAGAAAGGGGAACCCTCCTACGCTGTTCGTGGGAATGCAAGCTGGTGTAGCCACTCTGGAAAACAGTATGGAGGTTCCTCAGAAAGTTGAAAATAGAGCTACCCTATGACCCAGCAATTGCACTACTGGGTATTTACCCCAGAGGTACAAATATAGTAATCCGAGGGGGCACCACCTGCACCCCAGTGTTTATAGCAGCAATGTCCACAATAGCCAAACTATGGAAAGAACCCAGATGTCCATCAACAGATGACTGGATAAAGAAGATGTGGTATATATATACAATGGAATATTATGCAGCCATCAAAAAAAAAAATCTTGCCATTTGCAATGACGTGGATGGAACTAGAGGGTATTATGCTAAATGTAATAAGTCAATCAGAGAAAGACAGTTATCATATGATCTCACTGATATGTGGAATTTGAGAAATGAGGCAGAGGATCATAGGGGAAGAGAGGAAAAAAATGAAACAAGACAAAACCAGAGAGGGAGACAAACCATAAGAGACTCTTAATCTCAGGAAACAAACTGAGGGTTGCTGGAGTAGAGGGGGGTGGGAGGGATGGGGTGGCTCGGTGATAGACATTGGGGAGGGTATGTGTTGTGGTGAGCGCTATGAATTGTGTAAGACTGATGAATCACAGACCTGTACCTCTGAAACAAATAATACATTATATGTTAATAATAATAAAATTTAAAAAATAAAATGACAGTTAAAATTTAAAAAATGAAATAATCATATGCAGAGAATTGGACATAACAGAAACACTGGTCATTTTAGGCCACATTTTGTTATTCTCAGAATGCATGACATTTTATAAGTCACTTCATTTCTCTAGGACTCAGTTGCCTCAATTGCAAATGAATAGGCTATTTTGTCGAAGATTTCTCTAGATCTAGATTTTATTTTTCATTCTAATTGGGAGTACAAGAGAAAGTTTGCAGGTGAGATTCAGGAATAGCTTCACAGAGAAGCTTATGTGTGGTCCTTAAAGTAAAAGCAGGACTAGAACTGGCCCAGGCCATGAACAGACTAATCCAGGTACAAGGAACAATGTTAGCTCAGGCACACGGGTAGAAAAGCACAGATCACCTACATGCCAGTGCCGAATGTAGACATTTGTCTATGTGATATTTTATTCAAGGCTAAATTAATCAGTTAATAAGAGATTATGAAAGCTAAATTTATTCAATATAAAGACTTTATTATGTATTACCTGTATTTTTTTTTTTTAAAGATTTTATTTATTTATTTGACAGAGAGACACAGCGAGAGAGGGAATACCAGCAGGGGGAGGGGGAGAGAGGGAAGCAGGCTCCCCGCCGAGCAGGGACCCCGATGCGGGACTCGATCCCGGGACTCCAGGATCATGACCTGAGCCAAAGGCAGTTGCTTAACCAACTGAGCCACCCAGGTGCCCCTGTATTACCTGTATTTTTAAAATATTTTGTTTATTTGAGAGAGAGAAAGAGCATGAGCAGGGGGAGGGGCAGAGGGAAAGGGAGAAGCAGACTCCCTGCTGAGGAGGGAGCTGACCTGGGGCTCAATCCCAGGACCCTGGGATCATGACCTGAGCCGAAGGCAGACATTTAACAGACTGAGCCACCCCGGAGCCCCTATACTACCTGTTTGTTTCACAGTTAAAATATTCTTTCTATTTTATTTTTTTTTAATTTTTAAATTTTTAATTCCACTATAATTAACATACAGTGCTCTATTAGTTTCAGGTGTACTATATAGTTATTCAGCAGTTCTGCATATTACTCAGTGCTCATCATGATAAGTGTACTCTTAATGCTCTTCATCTTTTTCACCCATCCCTCCACGCATCTCCCCTCTGGTAACTATCAGTTTGTTCTCTATAAAATATTCTTTTTTTAAAATGGGCCATCAGTAAACAACATGTAATATACAGTCTAAAAAATCTCACTGTGCAGAATTAAAAGTTGATAACTATGTAGTAGTGACTGGAATGTTTTCTTAAACACTACAAGTCCATTAAAAAATTGGGAAATACTTGTGCAAATCAAATAGCAAACAGTTCTGGCTGGAGCTCCAGTCTTTTTGTTTGACTGTAAGATTAATAAGATAAAGTTTGAATGCCATGAATGTCAAGGTAGCTATTACTATTATCACCGTCTTATTAATGAAGATATAGAGGCTCAGTGAAGACAATTTCCTTATCAAAAGTTTCATAATCACTACTTTCTGACTTGAAAGCCTATGTTTCTAATGAGTTCAAAATAGGGAGTAGTCAAGAGCATTAACTTCTTAATCAGTGATCTTGGTGAGAGCCTATCATGGGGGTAGTGAGGATGGAATGCTTAGCATTGTATGGCAACAATAGAAAGTTATTTAAAACAGAATGAATTTCAAAAGCTTCTCTGAAGTAGAATGGCTTTGGGTTGTATATACATGTAAGGCATGGGTTAGATCAGAGCTATTACTTTTTAAAAATATTCATGCTTGTCTTTTTTAAAAATACAGCAAGGGGGGCACCTGGGTGGCTCAGTCGTTAAGCGTCTGCCTTCCGGCTCAAGTCATGATCCCAGTGTCCTGGGACCGAGCCCCATATCGGGCTCCCTGCTCAGGGGAGAGCCCGCTTTTCCCTCTCCCACTCCCTCTGCTTGTGTTCCCTCTCTTGTTGTCCATCTCTCTCTGTCAAATAAATAAATAAAATATTTAAAAAGAAAATACAGCAAGGAAAACAGCTTGTAGAAGAAGTGGATAGAAGAGTAAAAATAAATAAAGTGGTATGATCTATAATCAAGTTAGAAAACTCCTAATGAAATGGCATATAGACTTTTGGGTTTAGACGTATCCCAGTTGATATCTCACATCCACTCCTGACGTGCTATATGAATTTGGTTCAGTGAAATGAATGAAAATGTAAAAACTGAAACCATACAAACACTAGCAGAAAACATAGGTGAATCCCCTATTCAAACTGGGATAGGGAAAGGCTTTCTAACTATGACTCAGCCTCTTTTTTTCTGGCATGACACTAACTTTTCTTTGTGTGATTACATGTGACTTGGGTAAAACTCTTAATCAAAGTGCATTGCTTTCCAAAAATATACAACAGAGAAAAGACAGTTTCTTCAATAAATGGTGCTGGGAAAACTGGACCACTGTCTTACACCATACAGAAAAATAAACTCAAAATGGATTAAAGACCTAAATGTGAGAGCTGAAACCATAAAAATCCTAAAAGAGAACATAGGCAGTAATTTCTCTGACATTGGCCATAGCAACATATTTCTTTTTATTTATTTATTTATTTATTTATTTATTTATTTATTTATTTGACAGAGAGAGACACGCGAGAGAGGGAACACAAGCAGGGGGAGTGGGAGAGGGAGAAGCAGGCTTCCCGCCAAGCAGAGAGCCCAATGTGGGGCTCGATCCCAGGACCCTGGGATCATGACCTGAGCCGAAGGCAGACGCTCAACGACTGAGCCACCCAGGCGCCCCCATAGCAACATATTTCTAGATATGACTCCTAAGGCAATAGAAACAAAAGCAAAAATAAACTATTGGGACTACATCAAAATAAAAAGCTTTTGTACAGTGAAGAAAACCATCAACAAAACAAAAAGGCAACCTGCTGATTGGGAGAAGATATTTGCAAAAGATATATCTGATAAGGGGTTAATATCCAAAATACATAAAGAAGTTACATGATTCAACACCAAAAAAATCAAAACAAAACAGAACAAAATCTGATTTAAAAATGGGCAGAGGGGGTGCCTGGGTGACTCCTTTGGTTAAGTGACCAACTCTGGGTTTCCGCTCAGGTCATGATCTCAGGGTCCTGCGATTGAGCCCCACACGTACTCCACACTTAGCGTGGAGTCTGCTTGAGATTGTCTCTCTGCCTCTCCCTCTGCCCCCCTCCCTGCTTGTGCTCTCTATCTCTCTGTCTTTCTCTCTAAAGTAAATAAATCTTAAAAAAATAAATAAAATAAAAATGGGCAGAGGACCTGAATAGGCATTTTTCCAAAGAAGATATACTGGTGGGCAACAGACACATGAAAAGATGTTCAGTATCACCAATCACTACGGAAATGCAGATGAAAACCAAATGAGGTATCACCTTACACCTGTAAGAATAGCCAAAATCAAAAAGACAAGAAATAACAAGTGTTTTTGAGGATGTGGAGAAAAAGGAACCCTCATGCATTGTTGGTGGGAATGCATGCTGGTGCAGCCATTATGGAAAACACTATGGAGGCTCCTCAAAAAATTAAAAACAGAAATACTATGTGATCCAGTAATTTCACTACTGGGTAATTTACCCAAAGAACATGAAAACACTAATTCAAAAAGATATATGTGTCCCTGTTTATCGCAGCATTATTTACAGTAGCCAAATTATGGAAGCAATCCAAGTATCTACCAATAGATGAATAGATAGAGATGCACACATGCATACACACACACACAGTGGAGTATTACTTAGCCATCAAAATAGGATGAGATCTTGCCATTTGCGACAAAATGGATGGATGTAGAGAGTATTATACTAAGTGAAATAAGTCGGACTGAGAAAGACAAATACATGATTTCACTCATATGTAGAGTCTAAAAAACAAATGAATAAAACAAAAAGCAGAATCAGACGTATAAATACAGAGAACAAACTGATGGTTGCCAGAGGGAAGGAGTAAGGGTTGGGCAGAATGGGTGAAGAGGAGTGGGGGATACAAATTTCAGTTATGGAGTAACTAAGTGAGGGGGGAAAAAAGGCACAGCATAAGGAATATAGCCAATTTTATTGTAATAGTGTTACATGCTGATAAATGGTAGCCATACTTGTGGTGAGCATAGTAAAACACAGAAGTGTTGAATCACTATGTTGTACAACTGAAACTAATGTAGCATTGTGTGTCAACTATACTCAGATATATTTTTTTAATTTAAAAAACCAAATTGCATTGCCTTCTCTGTGCAAAACTTGGGTTTATGAGCAAAGCTAGTCCAGGCTTTCTCCCTTGGAATTTAAATTAGTTTTAACATCTGTGGTTTATATTATTAAAGCATTAAATAGAAGGGAGCCAGATACATACAAATTCCCAAAACACTTTATTCCCTGAAAAAGCAGAAATTGGTGGAATTACACTCACATTGAAAAATTCCATCTGGACTGAAGGGGGAGAAAGAAGTAAAAGGGCAAAGAATTTTTTTTCAAGGGCAAAGACATTTGAAAATTTTGTAGGTAATTGGGAGTTTGGAACTTGACAATTTAGATTTTGAAGAAAGTGGTAAAGTTGCAAATGGTAACTAATAGAACAGGAGAAGGCACTTACCAGAACTCAGACAGATGGTGAATTCTGTTTTGAAAATTATTGGATATTGATGACAGAACATTTATATTGATTTAAATATGTAAAATTATACAACATTTATAGTGAACAGCAGATAGGGTAAGGTAATGGAAACTCTAGAACTGATCTGGGCAGTGGATCTTATCTTTCCTGGACTCCTGATATACTCAGTAATGCATGAATAGTTGTACAGGCTAAACAAAAATTCAAATATCTAAAAATTAAGGACAAGAACTTACAGTTTTGTACTATTCACTGATTTACCTTTCAGGATTTTGTTTGGATTTCATTGAAATAATTCACTATACTGACCAAGTTCTATTGGATAATCATGAAGCAAAGTTCTTATTTGCATATTCCTTCAAACACACAGTATTAGATTCAATTATTGCTAGTTACAGTGAGTTGTATACTTTGTCATGAGTCTAACTAAACAAAGTGTCCAATCCACTTGTAGGTCTGAAACAAGAAAAAAGAAACCGATGGTCTATGGAAAACAAAACAAAACAAAACGAAAAAAATGAACTCAAAGCACTAAAGATGGAATAAAGACAAAAGACCAGAAATTTTAAAAAGAATAAAAAAAGAATATAAGAAATGAGAGAATGGGGAGGTTTCAATGTCAGTGAATAAAAACTAAATAAGAGCTTTGAAGATTTCTGAGTATAGGTATTCTGAAGTAGTATGGGTATTTGTGATGACAAGTCTTACATACAACCATAGTTTTATATAGATGAAATCATGTTGAAATCAATATTGGTTATAAGGTCAAGGGATGCCCATTTGGATAACAGGGTCTCTAAAAATGGTGGCAGAAGCTGGGTTAGATAGAAAGCCTGTGGACCAAATGGTGAGATTTACTAAGAAGTTAGGAAATGACAGTGAGGAGAAGCACCATTCAAGTTCTTTATTTTAGCTATATCCCTTCCAGCAGCCCCAAATTATCACCACCCCCCAACAAAGTTGCTACTCCTACTTTAGAGGATTAGGATCAAATGTGAAAAAAAACAGTGAAAGGCTGGCAGCAGCTATCAGATGGAGCTGTTCTCTCTGCCTGTGCTACTGAATAACACCAGACTGGCCTTTAAATTCCGGCCCTAAAGTGATTCTGTGTACTCTCATGGCATCTATCAATGCTGTGCAAATCAAGCACCAATGCCCTTCCTTATGAAGAGATTTGAGGTTTCAGAAGGAAGAAAATGACATTAAATAAGAAAGACCATTTTATTAATCGTGAGCATTTCCTGAAAGAGTAATAAGCAAGTGGATGTATACTGATGTGCCAATGAAGGTTATATGCCTTTGCCTGATAAAATACCGTTGCCCTTTTGTTCCTGTAAAACCTCATTTTGAGGGGAATTTTTTTTTTCCAATCTCACCGTACAGACTGATTCCATGGAAGGGGGACTTTGGCTTAAACCAGAGAAGAATTTAGGAGAGTTACTCTAGGGATTTCATCAATTGAATAAACTCTCGTGAAAGAAATGAATGATACTGATGGATGCTGCAAAGAGATGAATGGTTGGAGGAAGTAAGAGACATTTTGAGGGACCTAGAGGCTGACAAATACTTTATCCCTCTTGCATGAGAGCTTAATTTCTCCATGGATTAAACCTGAGAATTTGTGATTTTTGAATAGAGTATTGCCTAAGTAGGGAAATCCACAGGCTGTCAAGTAAAGGAAATTGGTATATCTGTGTTTCTCATTTCAAAGATGAGACGTATTATTGTGCTCTAGCATATAAAATTCCAATCAAAGTTTTATATATTCAGAATGATTCTGGATGCTGGTTCCAATACTATGTAGTTAATAGGATATACAATGTATTGTCTGAAAAGAAGTGTTGTAAAAACTCATAAATAGCAGATATTTTCCTACTTTCTTTGCTACCTAGCAGTTTATCTTGGTACAGCTTTATCTAATTAAATCATCACCACCATTAAAGAATACAACTGAGTTAATGCTACATGGGATGGTAATAGTAACTAGAAATGTGCTATTTCTTCTTTAGGTACCAAGTGGCAGCAGCTTGGGGGTAAGGTAGACACTAAGAGAAGGAGCCTTGAAATGTCAAGATATTTACCAAACTTTCATTTTGTCTGTAATTAGTTCTAATCTTTCACACAAAATTTTGCCTCGTGGCAACTGTTGAGAGCATGTATTTATTTTTTCATCTTAAATGTTCTCATTCAAATTGGTGAGTTGAAGGAATTATATATTCAGGGAAAATATGAGAAGTATGTAAATATGAAGTAATTAAATATTTCAGGTTTTCTAGGTAACAAATCCTAGGGCAAAAGTTTCCGTACTATCACATTACAGGAGTTTGTAATCAGAGAAAAGCAAAAGTGAAGGTTGAAGGACGTGTGACCGAGAAATAGAGCAAATACGAGAAGGAGCGTTAGTTCTCAATAAGCACAGTTGATGGCAGGACATCCTTAGAAAGCCAAAATAAAATTTCTGTATCTCAGGGAATTTCAGGAAGGTAGGCTGAGAGAATAAGCTATCTGCCGGCTTCTTCCCAGTCTCCATTCCCTATTGATCAAAGCCTAGGCAGAGGTCATTAACAATCTGTATGTCCAGGATCCATTACTTGGCCCCTTGCCTAAGCTTTTGGGGATGTCATAGGCTCTGTGTATTCACATAGACTAGCACACAGATGCAGCTGTGTCCAGTTGTCACCTTGCACAGGTGAGATTCTTGCTCTCTTGTAGTGGTAGCATTCGCTGCAAAAATATGGGCTTGAACCATCTGCATGGCCATTTTGGAGCAAGAGATTATTCGAGGTCTAAAGTTGGGTACATTGGTGAAGTTGAGCATATCTTGGGTGGCGCATAACTTAATTTAGCAAAAGCCATTTCTTGTGCCTTCTTGTGCAGTTAGACCATGCAGGAAAGAAAGTTGCCCTCATTGGTAGGCATACCTAGTCCCTCAAGTCACCACCAGTTGAAATATTCCCAAAAGAGTTAAATAAAAAGGCTTAGCAAAATTCAGGTGTCAGTGTTTGCATCCATCTCTCACCTATCCCATCTGTTTTCGATTTCCCTCACCTTTGACCGTCACTTTGGCTGTTGTGGGTTGCGTGCTTGGAGGGATAGTCCATTTTGAGCCCGTGGTGGTCTGCAAACTTAGGTGCTTTGCCCTTTGTCCTTTTGGATATGGTTGGTGAAATTGACCATTTTCATATAATGTCATGTACTACAGCATCAAAAGAAAGCCTGATGGATCCCATGGGGCAAACATATCCCCACTATCACTCTTGAGATAATCAGAATGGACTATTAGTATCATAACTCCTTCCTTTACACTACTTCCCACAAAAGAAAAGCCCAAAATAGTAATGTGGTAACCCCAGATTGGGGTTCAGTGGCTACCTTACTGTATTGCCTGGCAAGAGCACAGCTCCATTTTCCCCTGAGGAAGCAGGAACAATTACCTGACAGATCCTAAGATTTAGAGAATGAGAAGTACAAATTCCTGAAGTAGGTAAATGGGAGTGATTATGTGAGATGTTGATCCTATTTCTACTCCTTGATTACCAATGTATTATATTAGGGACACTGAACTTGATATAAACCACTGATGCAGTACATAAACTGCATCCTGGAACAGTGTTCAATCCCACAAGTGGTTGTCACCTTGGTGCGTTAATTAAGCTTTTAGCACTCTCAGTTCAACAGCAGTGGCCTTGTTCAGTCAGGCTGGCTGATTCTTGGTCAAGCACGTGGTATTACCAGTGAAAACCATGGGCATAAGCCCATTGTCACAGCTCCTTTTCTGTAAAGGTCAGAGGGGATATTGTGCGGGATACCACATCAGTAGATTCGGCATTCTCTAAATCTTTAGATAGTGATTCTGCTAACTGCACATTATCCAGGCTTTCTCTGGCACTTCAGTTACAACACAGAGGCAATAATAGCCAATCCAAGTATTGATTCTAGTATAGTTGAGTCTCTAGTTCTGCCAAATGGAAGCAGTTTGATGAGACTGACTAGCCAGTGTTTGGATTGTTGATATCCCTGAAGAATGATACTATATTGATATTTCAGCATTGGTCTCCGCTGCCGGCATGTTGAATATTCAACAGTGGCAATAGCTAGCACTTTCAGGGAAGACCCTGTTTCGGGCCTCATGCAAATATTCCATTCTTTCCCCAGTGGTTACTCTGACCGTGAGCACACTGTACAAGTAGAGGAATGATCAAGGGAGGAGTCAGATTAACAACAACAGGATGAGTTACCCATGCCATGTGCAGTTTTTGAGGATTTATCTGTGGTTAATTATCTCTACTGATCACTGATAGAACACCCCCCCAAAAGAAAAGAAAAGCACCCCCTGTGCTTTTTGTTCTTAAATTCATAGGTTTATATAGGTACCTATTTCTCAGCTAACTTCAACCTGAATTTTGCAGTCTTGTTTCTTTTAGGCCTCTGAATAAACCATGCAGCCATTCCCCACTACCCAAGGTTCAGGGTATATCCATAACCTCAGATCTCCTCTACCACCAGATAGTGGGTTTTACCTCATCATTAAGTTTTAGGTCATGCTTGAGATGGGTTGTAATTATGTAGAATATCTTCCCCAACTAGTGCCAACATTTGCACTGATTATCTTGTGTCATTTAGTCTTCTGTCATTTCCTCCCTCATGAGGAAGGAGGGAGGTTCCAATACTACGTAGTTAATGGGATTTACAATGTATTGTATGAAAAGAGGCTTTGTAAAGACTCCTAAATAGCATGAATTGAGGAGGAGATGATAGGTCAGCTGAGACAAATGACATGGGAGTCTGGACTTTCTCATCATGTAATTTACTTCTCTCTCTTATATCTGCTCAAATCCAATTTCGTATGAACCATTGCCATCTGTGCTCATTCCATCCTATGATTGGGCAGATCTGACAATATCCTAGGCACATAGTCTTTTGCTGTGTAATGATCAGGTATTTTATCTTTATTAGATCCAAATGAGAGTATCTAAAGTTAGTGTTCAAATGGGTGTGTCCATTGAGTTGCTGCAAATAGTTTGGATGTGATTATTTTTCCTGTGAAGGTTTGTTGGTTCTCCATGTAACTTCCTATATTCCAGATACAGAAACAGGTAAGCAAAAGTTGAAGAATAGAGAAGGTCAGAAAGAAAAAAAACAGGATGTAAATGCCTACTACTTCCCTGGGTTGGGGACTCAATAATAAATATTACAATATTCACCATCTTATGAGCAATAGAAAAGAGAATAGAAAAAGAGTTATTTTTTATTATATTTAATGCTATAATCTTATTAAGAGGGAAGATGTACACAGTTATATTTTTTTTTAGTGCTAAGGGGAAATCAATGAAAAACATATCCTCTTTCAAGCCAAATGGATTAGTTTATATTATTGAAGATGATGCCTATACAAACTTAAGTACAGTGCTAGAGAAAAGGCTGAATTGTCAAGATGAAATAGTTGTAATTGAGCTAAGTCACAAATGGAATTAATATATAATTCTGCAGGAAAGGAAAATATAACTAACACGTGCATAATATTCTTGCTTAAAAAATGTTTTCATATACATTATTTTAATTTTACTACTTGCAGTATTTATAGTGGGTTAACAAAATGCTAACTTCTTGCCAAGTAAAAATACTGCTGTATCTAACTTAATGAGAGTAAAGAATATTGTAGTATGTTATTGGTAGGGTTTGTACAAATACACTCCTTAAAAGTTTTTCTCACATAAAATGAAACAACTCCCCCTAAAATTTGGTTTTATAATGTTAATTTACATACGAATCTTCATTTAATAAGAATATTTTAGGGCACCTGGGTGGCTCAGTTGGTTAAGCGACTGCCTTCGGCTCGGGTCATGATCCTGGAGTCCCGGGATCGAGTCCCACATCGGGCTCCCTGCTCAGCAGGGATTCTGCTTCTCCCTCTGACCCTCCTCCCTCTCCTGCTCTCTGTCTCTCATTCTCTTTCTCTCAAATAAATAAATAAAATCTTAAAAAAAAAGAATATTTTAAAAATATTAATATAGGCTTTTGCTAAAGTTAAAAATTTTAGGATTCTAGTCTATATGAGATAATATCAAGAAATACACACTTTACATTTTCATTAAACATTTTAGGCTTGGGGAGATACTTGCAATATTCAGTTGATATTATAAAGCAGATACATACAGAAAGACTTAAGCCATAATTTGTGTCAGTGAACTGGCAAATCGGATTTCTTTAAAACTGGAGAATTAATAGCAAAAGATGTATGGGCCATAGAAACAATTAGGAACACAGAGTTCATTTATGGAGACGGAGTTGTAGATGTAAGTACATTCATGCACTGAGTGCATAAAAAGTCAAGGTTTCCCATAATATTTCTGCCTCCTGGAGTTTATCGGCTACCTGAGGGGTTTCTTGTGGTGTGGGATTTTCAGTGCTAAAACCAGTATAGTCCCAGCAAACAGAGAATTAACCACTCAAACTACTGGACACATTTGCTTGGGGTAATGAGTAGAGGCAATTTATGTGGCTTATGGGAACGTTTCAGTCATCGCTGATACTCTTTTTGGGATCCTTATAATATGATTACTCCCAGAAGCCCCCAAAACACTTCCCTTTATTTAAAAACAAAGGAACTTCCAGAAAAGTAAGAAATCGTCCTCAGATCATCTTGACTGAATTCCCAACAGATAAAGCTAAGGTTTTACTTTCCATTCTCACCTATAGACTATCTGCTATCATATTCTTGGTATTAACTTTATTTTTAAATGCTGATGAATATTTAATGTGAATTACAAACATCATGTGTCCTATGCTTCATCTTGTGTCCTCTTCATACATGGCCGAACATGACATGCCCACACTTAACAAAAGCAGTAGAAATTCCATAACATCATCTCATGTGTGGTCCATATTCATATTCCCTTAGTTGTTTGATCTAATCCAGGACTATACATTCTTTTTTTTTTTTTTTGAAAGATTTTATTTATTTATTTGACAGAGAGCGACACAGCGAGAGAGGGAACACAAGCAGGGGGAGTGGGAGAGGGAGAAACAGGCTTCCCGCCGAGCAGGGAGCCCTATGCGGGGCTCGATCCCAGGACTCCGGGATCGTGACCTGAGCCGAAGGCAGATGCTTAATGACTGAGCCACCCAGGTGCCCCAGGACTATACATTCTATGTGGTTATTGTACCCCTTTGATTTCTTATAATCTAACACAGCTCTTGTGTTCTGTCTTCTTTTGAAACTGTTGTTGTTTGGCATCCATGCAACAATCCTTGTTTCTTTCTTTTTTTTTTTTTTTTTTAAAAGCTAGTCTTGGGTGGTCTTACCATCCTTCGACATCAGCTTTTCTTATGCTAGAATCCATACCTGTAATCATAATCTCTGTGAATTCAACTGTATTTGAAATTGACAATCGGGTGCAGGAATCTTACTGTCCACTGCATGGACATAACCTCAGTTATTTCAAACATAAATCCATTATATCCACCCCCTTCCTACCGCAATGAAATCTACTTTTCTTCTCTTCCTTTGATCACTAAGCCAGGTGAGAATAGAGATTTTGTTTTTTTGTATTTTTGCTTTCTCATAACCACCAAATCTTTAATGCTAATTCAGAGTGAATTTTTCAGGATTGTCTTCCTGTTTTTAAATTCCAACTTCACATATATCCAGCCTACAAACTATGATTTATTATTCTTAATTCCAATTCCAGTTCACCTTATTTGTTCTTTTTTATATTTATATGTTTTCTTTCATATACATCTGTTGGTAATTCATATTATCAGCTGTGTTTATAATATCTTTCTCCCTTGTTCATGTTATTGTAATACATGCCACTTCTGCAGTTATCTCCCTGAGGAATTAAAAAATATGTATTTTAATATAATTCACATTTGTATTTTTGCTTAACATAACTGTAGGCCCTCAATTTTGCAAATGCTGGCTATCAATCTGATAATAGTTTCTGTCATTTATTTTGAAATTTACATTCTCAGGCTCATCCTCAAAGAGATTAGTGGGGAGCACACAGCTCATATTTTGGCTTTAGAGTGATCATCTGCCTTTCTGAGGCACTTGCTCATACTGGGGCTAGCTTCGTTTCAGCTTGGCCCATGTGCTTTTTGCCAGTCGTTTTATTTCCTCTAGCCAACCAAGGCAGGGAGTTGTATGCAAACCTCAGGCAGTTGGCGTAGGTTTTTTTCAGCCTCTCAATAGGCAGGGAGCTCCAACCTTGGGTTTCACAAGGCGAGCCAGACTTCAATGCTCAGTAATGCCTTAGGTATTTTGGACCCTGTTACCCAGGAACTCAAGCCTCAGATCCTTTCTTCATGTATTCAGTCCTTGATCCCAGCAGGCACACAGCATCAGCCTTTGCTTGCTACACTGTGTTTCTATTCATATTCTGATCTGTGGAAATATTTTTTTTCTTGCTTATGGTTATATCATTTCATTTTACTTCATTTTTATTTACTATTATCTTTGCCATTTTTGAAGGGAAGGGAACGTTTAAATGGATGAACTATAGGCTTATGCTGGCCGGAAACCCCCTGGTCTCCTTTCAGGATCCCATCGCAATCTCTTATCCACAGCAGCAAAATACACCCAACACTTTCTGCTATCCCCTCATCACTCATTTACTCCCCAGCAGCTTGCAATCTGTGGTCAATTCCCAACATTTTATGGAAGCTACTCTCAGAAAAGTCACTGATGATCCCTGCACCCTCCACTCCAATGAATGTATTTTCCCCACCCCCACCACTTTTGACCTCTATAATAGTGGATCCTTGCCAGTTTTAGACTGCTTTAAATTGCTTGTGCTCATGTTATTCCCATACTTTATATCCATTATTGTGTTGTGAGTGTATGCATGTCAAATGGAATAGATGTAGGCCTCCTATTGTGCTCATACATAGCCCCTTCTTTGCCACATAGAAGGGTCAGGTCAAGATAAATACCTTATTAGACTAAAACCTTTAAACTAATCAGTAACTTTCCACTAATTGTGTGGAGTAAAATTAAGCTTATTTTCTAAAGAGTCACGTAAGATTTTTATTTCACTGATCTTGTTTGCCTGCATGTAAGTGGGGGAGAGAAGACAAGTGAAACAAAAAGTAACTTTTAATTCTCATTTGCAAGTTGCTTTAGACATGCTGGTATGAAGGGGCATTTGATTACCCTATAATTTTATTTTATTTTGTATTATGCAAAGAAAAGTTGGTGTAAATTAAAGCAGTGAATGCATTTCTCTTCTCTCATTCTAGAGATGCTATTCAACTGTTGATGGCATAGCATAGTAATACACTATTTTTAATTGAAATGTTAGTGAGATATTTGTAAATTTAGTTCGTGTTGTTAGACATAATAAAAAGTTATCCCTGTGGTAACATTTTGTAATATTATGTGATATACGAACAGCATATTGAAAGTAATGCAATCTATTGATCTTATTCAGACTTTCTCAGCTTCACTTGTACTCCATGTGTGTATATTTAATTGTACACAATTTTATCAGCTGTGTAGTAGGTCTATGTATCTGCCACCATAGTGAAGATGCTGAACAGTTCTGCCAATCCAATTGGAAAATGGGCAAAAAACATGAGAAATTCCACTAAAGAAAATGTACAGATAGCAAGTGAGCACATAAGAAGATTTTCAGCATTATTAGCCATAAGAAAAATAGAAATTAAATTAACAATGAGGTATTTCTATACACCTGTCAGAACAGCTAAAATAAAAAATTGTGAAAATGGGGTGCCTGGGTGGCTCAGTCAGTCTGCCTTCGGCTCAGGTCATGATCCCAGGGTGCTGGGATCAAGCCCTGCGTCAGCTCCCTGCTCAGTGGGGAGCCTGCTTCTCACTTTCCCTCTGCTGCCGCGCCCCCTGCTTGTGCTTGCTTGCTCTTTCTTTTTCTCTCTGTCCAAAAAAAAAAAAAAAAATCTAAAAAAAAAAAATAGTGTAAACAGAGACACCTGGGTGGCTCAGTCAGTTAAGCATCTGACTCTTGATTTCCGCTCAGGTCATGATCTCCGGGTTGTGAGATCGAGCTCCGCATTGGGCTCTGTGCTGGGTGTGGAGCCTGCTTAAGATTCTCTTCTGTCTCTCTGCCACACCCTCTCCCTCTCTAAAAAAAAATAGTGAAAACATTAATGCCAATAAGGATGAAGAGAAACTTAATCTCTTATACATTGTTAGTAGAAATGTAAAATGGTACATTTTTGAAAAAGTTGGGCAATTTCTTATAAAATTAAATATGCCCTTACTATACAAGCCAGCAATTGTACCTTCCAGTTTTTAATCCCAAATGAATGAAAATTTGTGTTCATACAAAAAGCTGTAAACAAATGTTCATAGTAGGTTTTCTTATAGTAGCTGAAAACTGGAAACAACCCAGATGTTATCAAATAGGTGAATGGTGAAGCAAACTGCAATACATTCATACCATAGAACACTAAGCAATACAAAGAATGAACTGTTGATATATGTGATAACTTTGGGTGAAGAATCGGGGAGATATGCTGAGTGAAAAAAGCTAATGTGTAAAGGTTGCATACTATATAATTAAATTTATATAAAATTTTTGGAATGATGAAATATTAGAAGTGGTGAACATATCACTGGTTGCTAGAGTAGAAACAGAAGGTAGGACGGATATAGGTGTGGTTTTACAAGGCACAACAATACAAGGGATTCTTGTGATAATATACTGTTTTATATTCTTATGACACCCTTTTGGTAAGGAATCTGGTATCTTTTCTAGACACCATTAATGTTTTATAATATCTTTAAGAAAAAAATGGAACTTCCTAGAAAATGGTGATGAAATCATGCATATACGCATATAGTGGTATGGCACCGCACACACGTGTGTGTGTGCATGGGTTATATGTGCAGTGGAACAACACTACACATGTGTATGTAGAGAGAGAGGGAGATACCTCATGGTTTAATATTAGACTGTGTGAAAGAAATAAATAGGAAAACATAAGCAGCACTGGCCTTATTTTCATCGTCATAATTGGGTTGTTCGGGAAAGATTTTCTTATTTAAGAACACTCAAACATATTTATCACAAAAATGTAATGCACCAGACTTTAAAAAGTATTTCTAAATTTACTTGGTTCATAATTTTTGGCAAGAAACAATCGTAACCAATGTTTTCCAAGGATAACAGTTCTCAGAAAGGCCATGAAATCTACCTAAGCAGACAGATAGATGTTCATTCTCTGCCACTAACTGTCCTTCTGTTCTATGCTCCATGAGTATTTCCTTTTTTGGTGGATTTCAGCAGTTTGATGATGACATGTCTTGGTGTTATTCTTTCTGTTTTTTTTTTTTTCCTGCTTAGTGTTTGTTGAACTCTCTTAATCTGTATGTTTATAATTTTTAACAAATTTGAAAGTATTCTAGCCATTTTTCCTTCAAATAATTGTTCTGACCTTTTCTCCCTTCTCTTCTTCTGGGATTCAGTTATATGCATGTTAGGTTGCCAAATACTGTCTCATGGCTCACTGGTTCTCACTTCATTTATTCTCCTAATATCTTTCCCTTAGTTTTTCTTTTGGTTAGTTGCTGTTTCTGTGTTTTCAAGTTCACCAGTTTTTTCTTCTGTAGTATAAGTTCAGCCCTTTCAGAGTTAGTTTTTTTCTTTTTAAATTTCTGACATTGTGTTTTTTATATCTATAAGTTAAATCTGTATCTTTTTATATCTCCCATTTCACTCATCCTTGTTATGATTTTTTTGTACAGAAAACTCATTCTGTGATTAAATATATTCATTAACAATTACAAAAAGGAAAGC
The DNA here is from genome assembly GCF_002201575.2 of Neomonachus schauinslandi. Lineage (NCBI taxonomy): Eukaryota > Metazoa > Chordata > Mammalia > Carnivora > Phocidae > Neomonachus > Neomonachus schauinslandi. The sequence continues at coordinate 41,147,681 of NC_058412.1, read as the reverse complement.
CAACAGTCAGAATTAAAAATTAAGTTCACAAATTTTATAGGAATAAATTTATAGGAATAAAATTTAACTTGATATAAACAAATGACAGAATTCTTCCTCTCACTTACTGTTGAGGATGAAGTAACTTGAAGAGATGGTAGAAAATTTCTCACCAAATTGACTTGGAAGAAAGCATTTTAAAAGTTTGATAAAATCAAGTGTTGGTGAGCACATAGATAAAGAAGACACTTGTTATGTTTGTGGGAGTGAAAATGGACTCTTTTGGAAGAAATTTTGTAGGTATAATTTTCCCAGCAATTTTACTCTCAAATAATACATACTGTAGTTATAACTTATGTATATAGAAGTTCAAACATCATTATAGCATTATTTTTAAACAATAAAAGATGAGTGTCTATAAATATTAACTACATACACATTATTATCCTCCAAGTTGTTGAAAAATAACATGTATATGAGGTAGAGAAAAGGCAGAAAGAAAGAGAGAAATTGGCAAATACTTTTGTGGTATGGTGAGATGGTGCATTTTGGTTTTTATCATGCACTTTTTATTTGTATTGGGCTTTTCCTACAAGACTTTGTGATTTTTATACTTGTAATAACAAGTTGATATTTAGGAATTGTTTGTTTCCTCTTTGGAATTCAGGTATCATACCTTGTTTTCTACATCTTAGATTTGAGGAAATTATGGTTATTGTTTTCCTTTAGCTGCTTTCTTTCCTACGATTTATCCCTCCCCCACCGTGAACATTACCCTGTTCTTTTTTTTAATTATGTTATGTTAATCACCATACATTATGTCATTAGTTTTTGATGTAGTGTTCCATGATTCATTGTTTGCGTATAACACCCAGTGCTCCATGCAGAACGTGCCCTCTTTTAATTTAGGCTTCACTCCTCAAGCAGAATACTGTATGGTAAGCTTGACTCAATAGTCTTGGTAGCTAGCTAGGACTTATCTTTGACTTAGAGGAAAGACCCCTGGATGATGAGCTACGAAATTGGCCAGATAAATACAGGATTATGTTTGAGTGATGTTTTTTGAATAACTATTTAATATGAAATGCTAATGAGATTAATTAAGAACAGTTGTCCCACACTATCCATCTACAAACAGGTCAATTGCCAGGTCCAACACCACATAAAAGTTCTTTCTGTATGTCTCTAGCACACTATGTTTTTCTTCCAAAAAATAATAATAATAAAATCTCAGTTCAGTCTATATAAGCATCAGCACATTTTGGGGGCTATTTGATTATAGGAGTGTATTAGGATGCAGAGGACATTATATAACCTGAAGTGTTTCCAGAACAATGTGTATCTGGACTATGGCAGTAAATAATACCACTCCCCAAAATCACTCCAAAACAAGCAGCATAAGACTAATATCCTCACATTAAATGTGATGGTCAGCTAAGGAATGCCCAGATAGCTGTAAAACATTTCAGGGTGTGTCTATGAGGGCATCTCTGAAACAGAATAGCATCTGCATCAGTATACCAAGTAAAGATCTGCCCTCACTGATGAGGACAGACATTATCCAATTCACTGAGAACCTGATTAGAACAAAAAGCCAGAGAAAGGGTGAATTCACTTTCTGAGCAGAGTCATCCATCTTCTCCTGCCCTCAAACATAGGTGCTTCTGGTCCTTGGGCTTTGGGATTCAGACGAAGACTTAAGCCGTTGACCCCCCAGAGTCTTAAGATTTCAGACTTCAGCTGAATTATACCACCAGCTCTTCTGATTTTACGGCTTGCAGACTGTGGGACTTTTAGGGCTTCAAAACTATGAGTCAATTTCTGTAATAAATGTCTGTTTGTCTGTCTGTCTTTCTGTGTTTCTCCTCTCTTTCTGCCTGTCCCTATTTCCCTCCCTTCCTCCCTCTCTCTCTATATAAACACATGTATATAAGAAAAAAAATATATTCTGTCTCTTTGGAGAACTCTGCTTAATACACTAAGTTAATTTACATTTGTGTATAACCAACATACAATTATTGATCACATATTTAGAAAAGCAATAGATGGTTTATGTTCCTCATGTATTTAAACCTAAGCCAGTTGTATTGATTAATGCTACTAACCTTCAAGTACTATTTTTTCACCTTTAAATATTAGAAATGTTATGAAGAAAAAGTTATTTCTTCAAGCTGTGTGTAATGTTCTTTACATATTTCAAAGATTATTTAACTCTCTTAAGGTATAGTAGAAACCTCACAGTGTATGTATGTGTGCACATGTGTGTCCATCTATTAAGAGTAATGGTGTCGAGGGGCGCCTGGGTGGCTCAGTCGTTAAGCAACTGCCTTCGGCTCAGGTCATGATCCCAGGGTCCTGGGATCGAGCCCCACATCGGGCTCCCTGCTCGGCAGGAAGCCTGCTTCTCCCTCTCCCGCTCCCCCGCTTGTGTTCCCTCTCTCGCTGTCTCTCTCTGTCAAATAAATAAATAAAATCTTTTAAAAAAAAAAGAGTAATGGTGTCGGAAATCCCCATGTGAAAGGCACTGTCTTAGACACTGAGGATGAAGAGGTAAACAGGCTAGACGAATGCTCTTTTTTCAGGGAGTGGATAGACCGGTGTGGGAAGACCAATAATACAAATATAAACAAAACAAACAATCACATACATACAGCTGAGGTTATTTCAGATAGTGGTGATTATTATTATTGTAAATGGGAAAAAAAAAGAACAGGAAGTCAAGGGTTACATGGCTGAAAATTACATCTTGTGTAAAGGATGGATGAGAGGGAGAGGGAGGTAGTGAGATAAAGGTGGATAGATATGAAGGGAGCAGGAGGTGGTTGAGCAAGGTCCTAAATGATGAGAAGGAAGTAGCCATGTGCAGATCTGGAGCACAGTGTGCATTACACACCTAGCACCCATGTGTTTATTTATTTTTATTTTTTTTAAAAGATTTTATTTATTTATTTGAGAGAGAGAGAATGAGAGAGAACACATGAGAGGGGATAGGGTCAGAGGGAGAAGGCGACTCCCTGCTGAGCAGGGAGCCCGATGCGGGACTCGATCCAGGGACTCCAGGATCATGACCTGAGCCGAAGGCAGTCGCTTAACCAACTGAGCCACCCAGGCGCCCCCACCCATGTGTTTATTGAACTAATTTGAATTTTACACCAGACTGAAAGACCAGGGTAATGATACTACATGATGTGCTCAATATCTCATAGCATTGATTAATGACTTAATAGCAGAGCCAAAAACACTACTAAGAAGGAATATTACAGTACAGGTACAACATTTTTAGACACTGTTTTTCTCTAGGAATATGTTCTGGATGTGAAGGATCTGCACATATCAATGTATGAGTGCATCTTTACCACCTATTCATACTTATTTGTGTTTGTGGTACAAAGTAAATAATGTATGTGATGCCTAGGGTGTTTATTCAAGGAAAGGTAGATATTTTTCTGATGTGAAAATATGAATTGGCTTTGGGATCAGAAACGGTTGGTCTTGAATTTGGACTTGGCTTTTTGGTAGTCATGTCCTTTACAAATAGTTTAACTTGATGCCCCACTTTCTCATCTCTTAAATGGGACTACTGACACTTTACCTTAGGCCTTTTGGACAAAATGCATGAGATAAGCCTTATAAGAAACTTACTTTATTGTCTGGTCCATTACTTGGTGGTAATAGTGGTTATAGGTCGTATTCATATAGAAAGAGTCGCAAAGCTTTGTAGTATTATTGAATGCAAGACAAGATCTTACAGGTGTAGTTGAAAATTTTTCTTCTCTGATTTCCCCTCTGTAACAGATACATACTATATAGTTATTTTATCTGATACTGTTTGTATCTACAGTTACAGAAAAGTTGTTGGTGCTCAACAAATTGCATCATTTGCTAAATGACATGCTGCATCACATGCTAAATCGATCAACTTGCCCAAATTTATCTAATTTTATAATTAGATAAAAATATATAGATATGAGAATGTGAGAAGGAAAACCTACATTGACATTACTCCATTAAAAAATGTGGATCCAAAGAAATTTTTAAATTAATTTTTTTAATTAAAAAAATAAAAAATAAATTAAAAATGTGTATCCATCAGTAGCCCCAAAACTCAGTATAAGGAAGAATACCTGTAATCTCATTCCTCATTAATAGAACCACAGCTTGGACTTTTTATATTTTATAGTTTTTCTGTTTTGTCTTGTTAGTAGATTTATGGTTTTCTGAGTAATACTGTGGTGAAAAAAGTAGCAATACCCCCTGAAGAAAGCAAGGATGGTGAAGAGGTGTAGACTACATCATCTGAAGTACATTTGGTGGTATCAGACAAAAAAATCAAACATGGCATTGGAGGGCATGATAGCTGATTACACATTTGTAAAGATACAATAGAGAAAAATTATTGAGATTATCCTGTGTAGCTATAAAGGTAAAATTAGTATCAACTGCAGGAAGTTTCAGGCAAACTTTGACTAAAAATTAAAGTTGGATCACAAAAGAATGGGCTCCTTTTTAGAAACTAAATCCTGGAAATGTTAAACAAGATGAGGTAATCATCCATTAGAAAAGTCATAATCGTGGGCGCCTGGGTGGCTCAGTTGGTTAAGCGACTGCCTTCGGCTCAGGTCATGATCCTGGAGTCCCTGGATCGAGTCCCGCATCGGGCTCCCTGCTCGGCAGCGAGCCTGCTTCTTTCTCTGACCCTCCCCCCTCTCATGTGCTCTCTCTCTCTCTCTCATTCTGTCTCAAATAAATAAATAAAATCTTAAAAAAAAAAAAGTCATAATCGGACTTCCTGCTCTGGTTCTAAATTGGACTGTATAACACCTGCAACCCATTCAAATTAAGAAATAAGATGTAAACAGTTAATTTGAGCTCAGACTATTTCATTCTTTGATTAGATCTTGGGAAGCCTAAAATTTCTCTCCTCTTCTGGACCAGTGAATCTGAAGTAACATAGGATGGGGAGTGTTATTAGCCCTCTGCAACCTGCCTGCTGTATTCAGTTGTCTGTGTCTGAAACAAGAGAGACCAAGGAACAAAGTTACCTCTCCACTCTATATTTTCCAACACACTTAGAATTAATTTTAGCTAGGAAAAATTTCACTGGAATTACTAAAGAGTAAATAAAGTTACTTCCTTTTAGCATTAAAAGACACTGACTTTGTCTTCACCAGTTGCAAAACCTAGATGAATGCCTGTATCTCAGATCACTTCTCCTATATACCAGCATTAATAAAGGTACCATTCATGTTCAATACAGATAATGCAATTCTAAACTAAAGTTGGGAAGTTTATTTTTTTCCCCAGTATAAAAGCTTGGGAAAATCACAAGAAATTAATGATTTTAGAGTAAATTATAACTCAAAATCAGTGTTTCTTATTTCCTATGACTGTTAAAAATCCTATGATTTTCTTAGGAAGAAAAAGATTGTGAGTTTTAAGATTCTTTTTGAATGCTATTTCCAGTGAAACTCACACTTATCTAGCTACCTGGATATTTAAAACATATCAGCCCTCAACTTATTTATTTATTTATTTATTTTAGATTTATTTGTCTATTTTAGAGAGGGGTGGGGGGCAAAGGTAGAGAGAGAGAATCCTCAAGCAGACTCCCTGCTCAGCACAGAACCCAGTGTGAGGATCGATTTCAGGATCCTGAGATCATGACCTGAGCCGAAATCAAGAGCCAGACGCTTAACTGACTGAGCCATCTAGGTGCCCCTTGACTTGTAAATATAAAAATTATTTACTCTACTGAATTCATAAAAAGTAATTATTGGGTTTTTTTTAAGATTTTATTTATTGAGAGAGAGAGAATGAGAGAGAGCACATGAGAGGGGGGAGGGTCAGAGAGAGAAGCAGACTCCCCGCCGAGCAGGGAGCCTGATGCGGGACTCGATCCAGGGACTCCAGGATCATGACCTGAGCCGAAGGCAGTCGCTTAACCAACTGAGCCACCCAGGCGCCCCGTAATTATTGTTTTTGCAGAGTTAGATAAAATTGATTTCATATGTTGAAAGAGGAGTCAAAATTTACTACTGCTTATGTAACAAATCGATTTTCAAAAAGAAAGATGAGTAGTTTAAATTATAATCCTTGTGTCAGTGTTGATTCTTATATACCATTGGACCAAATATATTCTGAGGACAATAAGATAAATGTTCCTAAGTAAATGATTCATATGCATTTTTATTATAGTGGGTGATACCATCAAAAATACTTATAATAGTAAAGTAATAAATTTTCAGAAACATAGCAACAACAAAAAGAATTAATATGAATGTAATACATACATATGTATGCAAACTGTCAGCTCTAAAATTATCATATAATATTTTAATATTTAAAAATTTAATATTTCATTTTGAGGATATCTCTGTACTTCTTCCTGTATTTTTTTGTTGTTTTTCTTTTCTTCTCTCCTTGGCAGTTTCAGGTCCCCTGCAGGAACCAGTCAGATGCCAAAACCAGCAATCTAGCTGAGACACCTTATATTTCTTTTTGGATCATTAAAGATAAAAATACAGGATATTTCAGTGCCGTAAAAGCATTTTTATATAAAATTAATGTAGTGGAAACATCACTGTCATTTACCAGTCTTGTGAATTACCAGTAGACAACTTAGTTACCTTAATGTGCACAGGTTTGAGATTGTACGTCTCTAATGAGAGTGCTGGTGCCTTCTCTGCATGTTTATTGAAAGGATTAACGGTAAGATAGACTTTAAAACACTGATCACAGTGTTGTGATTCATCCATTTGTAATATATTACTTTAGTTTGAAACAGAAAATAAAATATCTCAGGGGAAATATAATGAAGTTACACATGATTAAGCCTCTGCTTTGCCAGGACTATAACAAGGTGCCCACCTTTATGTACCAAAATTTAAGATCCATTGAACAGGCAGAGAAACTGAATTTGGTCCTTATGGAGAAAAATTTTCCAAGAAAAAGAGCTGTCTTACGACGTGATGAATTTTCATGAGGCAGGGAGGGGTGATGAATTTATTTCCTTGAAGCTTCAATTTTCCAGGATCTGTTAGGGAGAAGAAAAAATATGTCAATTATTTTAACAAAGAGAGTTCAAATCAAAGAATTTTTAGTCAAGTATTAAGAAACTGACAAAGAAACAAAAACATAGTGACAGAAGTATCTCATAGGTAATACCTTCAGAAAAAAGTTACCATCCCTGGAGCAGTAGCAACGAAGCAAAGAGGTGGAGGTAGTTGAAGTGTAAGGCATGGGAGGGAGGCAAGGAGCGTCACCAGTGAGAAAGGGCTCACCCTTTGGGTGCTTTAGCCCGTAGATCAGCCCAAGTCCTTTTGGTTTGAGCAAATAGTTCTTATTACTTGCAGCAAGTAAAGGAGACAGGGAGATAGTTCCAAAAGCACTGTCTCCTAGTGGGGCTTGTGCAGGAAGCCTTTTTTTCAATATGCCAGGGGGGCAGGGGCAGAAAGCTTGCATATGCATTAGGGAACTTATACATATTCTCTTATTTAGACATGTGAGTTAAATGCTCATGCTTCGCATGTCAGCATGCTAGTACATACATCATTTTGTTCAAAAGAGTTGCAGAAAATCCTTCCCTTAGGAGGAGATCTTAGTTTTATGAGCTAAAGGTAACTTTGGGACAACTCAGGGGGGCTTCTGCATAGGTCCTCAGCTCCTAACCTGCTCAAACTGGTTTACATAAGGGGCTGTTAGGCTAACTACCTAGTAAGGGGCTCTCACTTAGAACACCTAGCTGGGTGTCTCCTTGGTGAGAACTGCTGCTCTGGAAAACAAAAGACATTCCTTTCCTGCTTTTGTCCCTTCCCCCTCTTTTCTTCTGCCGACAGCTTTCAGACCTCTGATTTGAGTAAGTTCCTGTTGCATCCTAGCTAACAGTAGTACTGTTTTTGTGAGTGTTGGAAATACTGCAGACAGGAATCCTCAGTTGAAGGCATGGGAACAAACTGCAACTGCAGAGTGAAAAAAGCATCACTGGGGTGAGGCTGGCAGGAACAAGCAGACAGAAAGGAGCATGTGACTTCTCCCTCTTTCTGTCTTCCCTTCTCCCTTTGCTGCCTTCTTAAAGACAGTGTAACTGGGAGCCACTGGCAGAGGAGTCGGATAATTTTCAGTTTCTGTACCAGCCAAGTATGTAAATGTGGGTTTGAATTGGAGAGATGATAATATAACAAAAAGCACAAGGTTGATGAGAGATCACCCAGAATGTGCTAAAACATGATTCTCAACTTTCTCTATGATTGAAATCATTTGGGAGTCTTGTGAAAATACAGATGCCATGTTCCAGCTCCCAGGGTTTCTGATTTAGTCTGTTTAGCTTAGGGATGTGCAGGTTAGCTAGTATTTCAGATGATTCTAGTTTAGATGCACTTTGAGAAGGAATTGTTGTTTCATAGGAACTTCAAGACTGGATGGTGGCATGAGGTAAACCAGTTCACACTTGATTTTTTTTTATCATTCTAACTGTAAAGGCAAAAATTAAGCAATCCAAGTTTTATTGGTTCTCCTCAACTTATAAATAAATAGATTTTAAGTGAAATATTAACGTTGTACCTTGGTTGTTTGTGGTACAGTATGTATTTTAAAGTCATCAGTGGTTTTGAAATCACAGACTCTAATCAATAATTCTGAAATATTAGTGGTAGCTTATAGCAGTTATTCAGGTTGCATTTTGCATTATACAGGCCTGTCTCAGATTTTTAATTATATGTAGGGACAAGGAATGCTTAAATTAGTTAAGCTCATATTTTTACCTTTGGCCTATATATAAGGAGAAAAGGGGAGGTCCCTAGATGGAGCACAAATCCCACAAATTTATAATTCCTCTGATTATTGAAGATTAACAGAGAGAGATAAAAGGAGCTCATTTGGGGGCACCTGGGTGGCTCAGTCGTTAAGCGTCTGCCATCGACTCAAAGTCAAGCAAGTCTCGCATCGGGCTCCCTGCTCAGCAGGAAGCCTGCTTCTCCCTCTCCCACTCCCCCTGCTTGTGTTCCCTCTCTCGCTGTGTCTCTCTCTGTCAAATAAATAAAATCTTAAAAAAAAAAAAAAGGAGCTCATTTGGCAGCCCGTGAGTCTTCAGTGGGCTCCAGGTTATACAGTGATTCTGTCAGAAGCCCCATCAGAGTTTGCAGTACTATTGGGGTTTTGGTAGGGAACCCAAAGAAAGGTGTATAGGTGGTGCTGGAGCTTTTCTCATCACATGCTAGACATCTCTGAACATTACTTAAATATCTAATTAAGTCATGGTGTTCAAATTCATGTAGACATCACCCTCACAAGAATATTTTTAATTCATTTTAATATTACTATAAGATTTCCTTAAATGTTGTGCTTACTTACTAATTTAATCAGTATTCTTCTCCAGCAGCTAGAAGCCCCAGAGGATTTTTTCCCCTGGTCCTGGTTCATTTAATCCATAAAGTCTCTTCTGTTTTCCAGTGAATACTACCCATACTTTTTAGTATACTTAGTGTGAGGTACTGTTCTTAGCATGAGATAAAGACTAAGAAATACCATCTTTTAAGCAGAAGTCCATAAGTAGGATCTGGGGTAAAGATGGAGCTGGAAATCACTCCGGTGGCATCAAGGTTGCTTAAAAATCCATCTTTTCCCAATAAGCAGTCATTATGTAGCAATGTCCTTGTGTCAGGTGGGTAGTGATCAAAAATCATGAAAAAAAAATAGCCTGTGTAGCCTGCGTGTTCTTCTTCAAGGACAGGAAGATTATTCTTCATTAAGAAGAATCTAATGTGAAGGAGAAGTGAGGAAGTTAAAAATAACAAGCATGGGTAAATTACTTAAATGCCATTTATAAGTAGAACAGGGTCAATGGCATATTTTAGAAAGTACATGGACTAGTGATTTAGACACAGAAGTTTAAATCTCAGCTCTGTAAATTTGGAAAATTATGTAAGGTCTCATTGTATTTGAACGTACATGAGGCCATGGGTGTAAGGTACTGATTGCCAACTCTAGTAAATATTAAGTGCTCAGAATTGTTCACTAGAGTGGCAGTGTTGATGAAGACAATGATGATGATGTAAAGTTAAAGAATTGGAGACAGACCACTAAACCATCAAACTATTCCTAAACTATACTGTCCTCAAAACTCGAAGTCAAGACCTGTATGATCTAACAAAATTTGATACCAGAGTTCCACTTTGAATTGTGAACCCGTTTAATACTGCCATGTCTGCAACTCCTGCCATTCTTGTTTCTCACATAAAATGAAGTTCTTTCTGTAATCTGTCTTTTCATGACAGATTGTTTTTCATTGTTATTATTCTTTAAGCTTTCTTTTACTATCCTCATAATATTCCCTCTGAAATTCATGTATCTTCTGGAATGGTTATATCATAGATAACAAATTCAACCTATATCCCCAGTCTTTTTCAGAATGCTCACTCCATTTCTTAGTACCTCCCAATTATATAAAACCTAGTTTGTCCTTAAATAACCAGAAGGAAAATAAATTAACCAATGCGATTTTTTAAAGTACAGAAAGGGGATAGAATTGAGCATTCTTTATATAGAAGACTGAAAATTTTACCGTAAATGACTTGAACTGTATATCATATGTGATGTTTTAGAATATCTTGGCAACACAAAGTGACTGTTACTGCAAAGGTTGGTTAGTTAGCATTAAGAAGATTGGCCAAGATTTGGAAAAATTATTCTGTGAAATTAAAGAGAATCTTGACGTAGGAGAAATAAAGAAAATATCAGCATATTGAGTAAACTACTGAGAGTAGCATACATAAATATGTGGTAAACAAAGCCTTCCAGCACAGGAGACATTTCAGATGATCTCCAGGTTTCTAATCACCAATTTTCCTGAGATTCTGCTTCTTAAAGATGTGATTTCTTTATTCACATTTTCTCATAGATGAATGGAAATATTATAAGCAAACTGTGGTGGAGCCTCTCTAGAAAAAAAAAAAAAAAGAAGAAGAAAAAAGGTCTGTTGATTGCTAAAAGGATTAGCTTATCTACAATCATTGGATGCATAACTCAAATGGGGATATGCCACATAAGGCCTAGAAACCCAAAAGAAGTATTAAGATTACAGGTGCCAGGAAAAGAACAAGAAATGCATATTTTTCTATTAGAGAAATAATAATGAAAAAGTTTTGATAGTCTCCCTTTCAACAAATAATTTCATAAGAAAATGTTATTTGAAATATCTTTGATTTAGAATTCTGTTGATGCCTATTAGCAAGATAGTTTAACATTTAGCTATCATTTGGGATCCCTAGTATATATATTGGGGCCTATATGTTCTGAGGTCATTGGGGTCAAATATAGCATTACCCAAACAAATCAGCTAGAAATATGTGCTAAGCCAAATGATAATCAGGTCCTACTTAGAATATAGAAAAGTATCCCTTTATCCCCTAAGTCATACATTTAAAGGGATTATTAATATGTTGGCACCTTTTGTGTAGTTAGCCTAAATGATATTTATACAGAGGGGTAATTCCCTTAAATGAGCATTGTACAAAATGATCTTACATTTAAAAGGTAACAGCAATTTCATGGAAAATTCCTTTCCAAAATACACAGAGCCAACAATAATATATTACAAGTGCACAAATTACCTAAGTTGTCTCCAGTTGCCTTTTAGATATATTTTAAAAGAGGCATTTGTTTGCTTGCAATATTAAATGTTCTATTAAATTAGCTGACACTTAAACAAATATCATCTTCAGTTCACAATGAATTCCGGAAGCACTGATAGGAATTTCGGAGATTATTTCCAATTACCAGATGAGAAAAGCAAAAAAGAAATGCTGAACTTTTTTTCTTTCTTTCTTTCTTTCTTTCTTTCTTTCTTTCTTTCTTTCTTTCTTTCTT